>NC_057796.1:450428899-450448705 GCF_018294505.1 Triticum aestivum
CCTTCGGCGGCGGGGTCGGGCGGCTCCGGCGGCTTCCTTCGGCGGCGGCGGCTTCGGGAACGGGGTGGGGTGAGGCGGCGGGGTGGGGTAGTATATATAGTAGGGGGGGTGCCGTGGGGGAGGGGGCAAGGCGGCGGCGGCGACGTGTCCTGGAGGGACACGGGCGGCGGCAGGAGTCCGTCTCCAGGTCGGGGACGACTCGGGGTGGGCTGCTGGGCCGCGCCGCTGGGCTTCGGCCCAGTCGGCGCTCGGGCGATTATTATTTTTAAATAATTCCGCCGAACTAAAAAAATCCTAGAAAAATAAATAAAAATCCAAAAATGCCAAAACAAATTTTCACCGTCTAACTAAAATAATTAGAACGAGATGAACATTTTCTTGGCCCAAAAATGCAGTTTTTAAAACGTGCAATTTTTCTAATGCAAATAAAATTGCAAATAAAATCCGAATAAAATCAAATATTTGATTTTAATATTTTTTCCTCCAATACTTCAATTATTTTGGAGATGTCATATTTTCTCCTCTCATTTATTTTAATATGAAATATTTTTCGGAGAGAAAATAATTAAAACCAAAAATCCTCGTTTCAATATTTGATAAAAATCAAATATGAAAACCAGGAAAAATCCCCAACTCTCTCCGAGGGTCCTTGAGTTGCTTAGGATTTTCGAGGATTTGCCAAAATGCAATAAAATATGCTATGCAATGATGATCTAATATATAACATTCCAAATTGAAAATTTGGGATGTTACAGAGAGCATCGGTCATCGTACATCCATTGTCGACTCATCTTCATTACACAACACCGAATAGACCAAATTAATACAAGTTCATACATAAAGTTCATACAAGACTTAAATGCAACAAACAAATAACTCTCTAACTAAAGAATTTAAATGCAATAACAAATGCGATCAAGATCGCAACTAAGGTAACAATTGATCCAACAGCATAATGATACCAAGCCTCACTATCAATGGCATATTTTCTAATCTTTCTAATCTTCAAGCGCATTTTCTCCATCTTGATCTTGTGATCATCGACGACATCGGCAACATGCAACTCCGATTCCATCTTCTCCCCCTCAATTCTTTTCAATTTTTCTTTCAAATACTCGTTTTCTCTTTCAACTAAATTTAACCTCTCGACAATAGGGTCGGTTGGAATTTCCGGTTCACACACCTCCTAGAAAAAAATATCTATGTCAACTTGATGGGCATAATTTGTCATAAACACGAAATGCAACAACTAGTTTTAAAAGAGAATATACCACATCCGAATCATAACAAGGACGAGGGCCGACGGGGACGGATATCAAAACCATGGCACTATGTATAACAAACAACGTACGGGTAAGATAATTATACGAGTAACTATATATCCAAATCGCACAAACATCAATTTGGTAATGTAAAACATTCATGAACAAGAGGCTCACCACAAGGTGGTGCCGGCGACGGAACGGTGCGGGCGATCGACTGTGGTTACGACGGAGATTTAGAAGGCACTAAGTAAACCACACCTACATATGCAAACTAAGTGTTAGTTTTGACCACAAATTGCATATAAATCAAATACTAGCACATATATTTTCTACCAAATTACTAAACTCATAAATTAATCACTATACAAAGCATTGCAAGAGCTAATCTAGCAATGAGAGATGAAAGGACAAAGTTGCTAACCTTTGTGATCATTTGAATGGATGGGGGCCTTCAAATCTTGACAAATTTTGGGCAAAATGTGTGATGAGCTCGAGAGGAAGAGGGGAAGAACAGAGAGGAGAGGGGAAAGGGGAAGAACAGAGCGAGCTCGGGTGGACGAATGGTTTATGTAGGATGACCTTTAGCACCGGTTCGTGCCATGAACCGGTACTAAAGGTGCTGGAGGGGCCCCGGACTGACAACATCCTGCCACCACTCACTTTAGTACCGGTCCGTGGCACGAACCGGTGCTAAAGGTCGCCCACGAACTGGTACTAATGAAAGCGGCTGGCTAGCCGTTGGAACCGGCACTAATGTGCTTAACATTTGACCCTTTTTCTACTAGTGACTTCTCTCTCTTAATGAAATAGTAATGCACAAATCTCTTGTGTGTTTTTGAGAAAGAAAAAACACTCTCGTAATTAATCAACACAAAGGAACAAAGTGTGAAACATCACTCTAACCTAAAGCCTTGTCTCACATTAAGAAACCCTCATCTTTGGCAAACTTTTTGTTTGCCGGTCGTCTGTTTGCTTGCTCGGCATGGCGCTAGTGGAACATGATATGTCAGGAAACCTCGCATTCCCTAGCCTCGCAGTGGCGAAGATGATGCGACGTTGGAACTATCGAGAAGGCTCAGGTCTCGGTGCACATGGGCAAGGGATCATCGCGCCTATACAATTCACCGTGCGGTGTCCAAAAGCTGGCATCGGTCATTGTGAGAAACCATATGACAACGGCCTATACGTTCCGCCGTTGCCACATGTGGAAGAGGAGTGGCATAAGTGGAAGGGTCTTTCACGAGCCTTGCGGCTTGAAGTAGAGTGCTACGAAAAGATCCTCTCACTGCTACGTGACATGACGCTTCAAGGGGACGATAGTGTGGAGACGGCGGATGCATTGGCGGCGATCGTCAATTCCAAGAAGGTGATCCAGGAGAACCGCACGCTAGGGATGTGGAAGGCCACACTGCCATCCTCCACCTTGCGGTACATCATCGAGAAGGTGATCATGCCGAGGATGGCTATGGATGCGCGAGAGTGGATGCCATCGTGGGATCCGGACTGTCACCACTGGCTTCACCCGTTCATTCCTCTCATCGGCCACTTACCAGAGAGTCTCTATAACATTGTCGAAAGCGAGATAAGCAATGGTGGCTACGACATCGTCTCGCCATGGAAGGAATACCTTGACCCAACGCAATGGGATACCTTCAGCCGACATCACATCTTGCCGAAGCTCGCACAGTTCACACGGAACCTGAGGATCACGCCGCCGAAGCAAATCGACTCCTCGTTCTGCAAGTTGATGCTATGGGCACCTCTCGTGCATGTTGAAGACATGGTATTAATACTAGAAGCCGAGCTATTCTTCGATAAATGGGAAGTTGCACTGCGACATTGGTTGCAGGCCGCGAAACCCTCGTTTGGGGAGGCCACCGCATGGTGCACCGGCTGGAAAAGGCTCTTCACGCAAGAGCTACTTGCCAACGAACGCGTGCTCGCACACCTCGAAGCTGGCGTTGATATTGTTGACAGTCTTGTAGATTATAGTTGGTAGTCTGCATCGACCGCAATTTTTCTTGTAAACATGTAGTTACTCCTTAGCAATATGTATTGTAGAGATGTAGTTACTCATTTTGTTTTGTAGTAATATAATGGAAAATACTCAAGTACCTATTTAATATTATGTCACCGAATAAATTCTCTCAAGGATATTGGAGATTAAGAAGATGTTCCTTTTCTTTGGGTTGTATGGAAACAATAGGAATAACTTATATGCTTAAACTGCAAGATATATAAATCATAAACATATATGCATTACAGTGTATTTTAGTGTATTGTAGCAAGAAGCATGTTGCCATTCCGTGGAAAATAAGATATATCAGACCACGAATCACCATAATGCTAAAAACACTCGAACAATCTTCTCTTCTTCTAGATTACACCAAGTTGTACATGAACAGTTACATGTCAGGGAGGTTCAAGATTATCGACCACACCCTAGGTGCCTTACTATCGACGAGGAAGTGGCGTACTGGTAAAATAACATTATGTCATAATGTGGCATGCATGACGTCAAACCAAACCTTTGATCCCTAGTGGGTTGTGGTTAACAACCACCATTTTAACCATCTAACAAAAAGTTGTTCTAAAAAATGTATACTTTGTTTCCGTCTTTTTTACTTTATTTCCTCCATTTTAACATTTTCCATCGGAATGGCGTGGTGCTGCATCTTGGTCAACATTGAACTTGATTACAATTTTAAAATGACTAATAAACCTTCTTTTTTTTTTTGGTTTTGAAAATGAGGGATTGCCCGGGCCTTTTCCATCAGAAATGACTGCCATATTAGTAAAAGAAAAATTACTCCCACTCTGCAAATTGTGCCAATTTATTTACACGCAATGTGTAGGGATTTTCTGCAATCTTTGCTCTCTCTCTTTTTTTGCAATCTTTGCTTGTCTGTGCATAACTACTACTCCCACTGTAAAGAAATATAAGAGCGCTCTTATATTTCTTTACGGAGGGAGTACTAGCTAGCGTGCGCTATGTATTTGTTTTTCGAACAACAACAAAAACAGGAGAGCAGATAATTCAGGGATGAGTTGAACAGCACTGGAAAAGTCCAGGTCAGGTTGCACTATTTTGATGGATATGTGCGTCTGCTTTACAGCCATCGCATTGCATGGCAACCAGCCGCTTTCTTAGCTTTGCATAATGTCACGCTTTTTATCCCGTTTGTGGTGCAATCATTGTTTCCTTTAGCTACTTTCTTAGCTTTGCATTCCCTTTCAACTCATTATCCCAACTGAACCTACCTAGGATTGATTGAGGGTGCAAATACGTCGAAATCGCAAGGAAATAAAGTGAAAGGGAGCCTGGCAGAATGTTCTTGAGGCTTGAGCAAAGATGAGGACGATGAATATTATGCTGGCATGTACCCTTAATAACCGAATCAATAGAATTTTACATTAATTGGTTGTACAGCGCGCGGACCGACCAATCATCATTCAGAAATCAAACGAGCAAAGACGTACAGGGACACAACGAGACCGATATCCGCGCGACGCACGTCGACGGTTAATTTGACAGCATAGCATGCATGCATGCATGGATCCTTTTCGTCCGATCATCAGTGGCGCAGGTTGGCGAGGAGGAGCGCGACGGCCGGGCAGAGGACGGCGGCGACCATCGACGACGACGACAGCGCGGCGGCGCCGGAGGTGGCGTGGCCGCCGGGGCCCGGCGCGGCGGCCGGCGGGTCGACGGCGTAGGCGACCCCCGCGAGCGTGGACACGGCGACGGCGGCCGCGATGACGGCGGAGCGCAACATCTTGGAGTCCATGGAGGACGTGTGCTTGCTTCTTTGAAGTAGCGGGCACGATGAAGAAACAGAGGTGTGTGAGCGTGAGAGAGATGGGTTGGAGCGAAGGCGCGCGCCTGTTTTATAGGCGGGGAGGGAGCTCCCCGGGCCCCACGTTTCAGGGGCTGGCCTATTTCCATTATCTCAGGCGGCTCATGGCTGGCTAATAATTGGTTTGTGGCCTCAACCCACGGCTTGAAGATAGGAGGCTGCTACTTTTGTGAAGGACGCACATGGTAGAAAACCATTGTTAGCAGCTGCTAATTGGCGTATGGCACACTTAAAAAGCAAGCAGATTAATCAGCGGTATGATTTGTGCTCCTTTTTAGCCATTGCAGGAGCTAATGCAAGAAAAGAGCATCCTTGTGCAGGCAGGGCAGGGCAGGGCACCAACACACCTGTCAAAGAGGATTATGATGTTCCTGTGGGGATTCTCATCTTAATTTCCTTTTGGCACAGATCAGCAAAGGCTTTATTTAGGTGGTGTGAGTGATTAGCTAGGCCAACGCATGCATCTCTGCTGCCAGTGTGAATCACTTGTGTGCATGTCTGTCTCTCACTCCCTTCTACCGGTTCGGTGATGAAATCAAGGCAGGTTACTCTGATAAGACGAGTATACGACGAATCGCGCGGTTGAGCGAACCACTCAAAGAACTAATTCTTGCAGCTAACCGGACGGGCGATTTGCTTTGCATATAAAGCGGGACGAAAGCCTATCTCGAGAAAGTGGGCGGGGTGATGATTTGATGAATGAGAGAGCCAGTTTGAGCTGTTAACACTGGCAACAGAAATGAGGTGTGAGCATTAAGATGCCTTGTCACAACCACTTACAATCATTCTGCTTCAGACAACGGATTCGGTACGTATCAAGAGCAACCAGCTGTCGTTGTGGTAGTCTGGTAGAACCGATTATTGGCAGTTGGATCCTGATGGGCACAGTTGTTCATTATCGCAGCTTTGTTGCCGTGAACTGATTGGCCAGATACGTACGCAGAGAACAAAATGGATTTGGGAACCAAGGAATTGCTCAATCACAACTATATATGCCAACAATTATGTTATTCTTTCTTGCCTGCGTGGCGCCTACCAATCGGCATCATATTCTCCTCTTTGGCAGTTACACTTACCACAGAATCCATACCTTCTCTGCTCCTCCGACCTTTTAATAAAGCTAGGAATCCCTCAAAAACAAAAACTAGGAACCCACATCTCTGTGAGCAATGCTACATCCACAGGTTTTTACCCATGTTTTACGGGGCTGAGCCAGTTGGAGAGTTTTGATTGGAGATAAGAAGGAAGGGGGCCCCCACCCCAGTTGAATTTAGGGGGGCCGATAGAATTTGGAGGGAGGTTTACGTAAGTAGCCCGTAATAGCCACGTAGGTGTAGGATTATTGGTTCATCACTTGTTGGCGCACGACGGACTTGTAAAAGCTTCTCTACACCTTCCTAAAAATTTGACTCCCCAAATGACCCCTTAAAACTTAACTTTTCACACTCTGAGGAGTTAAACTCTTGTGCACCTAGCTCTTCCCCCAAAACTTAGTCTCCTATAATTTTGCTGTTTCTTGCATCTTGTTGCATACAAATCCCATTTAAATCACATTTGTGCAACATATTAATTTGACTTGATATATCTAATGCACATATTTCAACAACATTCCAAATTCAAAGACAACATAGAGCGCAAATGAAGTACTAATACAAATAAAAACATGACAAATGCACAACAACCAAGTGATGTGAAGTTGGCACACGTGCTAAGCAAGATCATCTGGAGTTGGTGATGAGTTTCTTGCTTCTCGATCTCATGCCGTCAGAAATCTTTGGATGATGTTTGCTTGATGTTCTGGCTCCATGTGTTCCCCATTGTAGACGTACCTAAAGTCCTCCCGCGGACCTCTCTCATCCTGAACGATCATGTTGTGCAAGATAGTACATGTTGTCATGATATGCCACAATATCTTTGGGTTTTAGTGCTCAACGGGGTCACCTAACATCGCAAAGCGAGCTTGAAGCACCCCAAAAACTCTCTCAATATTCTTTCACATAGATTTTCTTCACTTTGTAAAGTGAAATTTCTTGTTGCCTTCCGAACATTGAATTGCCTTCACAAATGTGACCCATGGAGGATAGATGCCATCGGCAAGGAGTAGCCAATGTTGGAATCATTGGGCTTTTAGCCCTTTTATTATTACCAATAATTTCTGAAAATCCTAGAGGCCCATGTGTCCCATTCATGCATGACAAGGGTTGTATGAAGTTTAGTCCCACCCTGGTTGGGGAGGAGGCTTTGGAAAAACATATAAGGTTGGATGGTCTCACACACCCCTAAGAACCTAAGAAGTGGGCACATACACGTGTGCTCCTCCTCCGTCGCCCACCTCGCACGTGCGTCGTGAACGACCTTGAAGTGAGACAACATGGCTCCGAAACCCCGCATCTTGTGATCTTGTACGGCGGAGGGGTGGTCAAGTTTTTGGGGAGCACTTTCACGCGACTGCTGGATTCTTCTTCACCGTGGTAGCGGACGACGACTTCCCCGGCGTCGACAACCTCCTCAGTGACATGGTGATCTATGCGCCCGGTTCTTCTTCCACCACGTCGTACGTTCTCATATCCCTTATGTTAGGGATTGTTTCTGGATGTCATGCCAACAATCGATATGGATATGATATTTGTCTTTTTTTGTATCTGATTGGATGGCTAGTTACATCACTACGCTTCTTGATCCGGTTATCGTGGTTATCATGTCTTACCTACTATTTTCCTAGATTCAACTTATTGGAAATTTCAAATCTTCAACACCGCGATCATTTAGAACATAGTTGCAAGGTGGAGTTTTGCCGGTAGCAAGCCTTTCGAATAGAGGAGACATGTAGTAAATCATTTAGCTCCACTGCGATCATTGAGAACTCATTGTCACAAATATTTACAATCATTTAGCTGCAGACAACGGATTTGGTACGTGTCAAGGATAACCACCTGTCGATGTAGACATGTAGTAGAACTGATTTACCGGCAGTTGGATGCCGATGGGAGCAATTGTGCATTTTCACTTCTTTGTTGCGATTAACCTGTTCGTCAGATACTCCGAGAACAAAATGGATTTGGGAGCCAAGGAATTTCTGAAACACAACTTTATATGCCATCAATTAAGTTGTTCTCCCTTTCCTGTCATGACCTCTACCAATCTGCATCATATTCTCCGGTTTGGCCATTATACTTATCATAGAATCCATACCTTCTCTGCTCCTCCTACCTTTGAACAAAGTTGGGAATCCATATCGTCTCTGTTCATCACCCATCAAACAAGATGGGCATGTAACAGATGTAAAGTACTCTCCCCGTTCCAAATCAACTGAAGTTCTAGTTTTGTCCAAAGTCAAACTTGTTTAAATTTGACTGATTCTATAGAAAAATATACAACTCAGGACAAATCTACAACTTCAAATTAGTTTGCACTATATATATTTGACGCAACAAGTTCAACTTAGGACAAATCTACAACTTCAATTTATCTGGAGCGGAGGGAGTAATTTAGTAGAGGTTGGTTACAAAAAACATAGAAGTTTCTTAAGGAATTCTAAAAATGTCCCTTGCAACAGAAGCTTTGTACCCAAACGATTACATTGAGAAGCTTTGCACCCAAGCTCCGAGGTTGGATTTTGCAGATTGAGCGGGAGCAGCCAACGCCACAAGCATATCGGCGGCGATGTTCTTAGCAACATCTGGCTGCAGACGTTGCGATCAAAAGACCCCAGGGCATTCCGGCTTTTCCGATGAAAAGTTCCCAATTAATTCAAAAAATCTCTTTGACAAAAAAAAAACTTTGTCGAAAATTCAAAAAATCTGGCTCCAAACGTTGCGACCATAGAGGTGATGAATTCAAAAAATGTTATGCAGTTTTGGCCTTTTGGGAGATGCTAACACTAAACCACTGGCGGAGCTATGTACAAAGCTGCAGGTGCCGTGGCCCCCCCAGCCTTGGCTAGTTTTGTGAAGAATTTTTTTTTTAGAGGGCTGAGATTGAATTTTTTTAGGTATTTTATCCCTTGGAAATTGAGTGTTTTGTCCTCAGCCCCCCCAATAATCACCGTCTAGCTCCGCCACTGCACTGAACGACGTCATATTTCTTGATTCTTTGGTACCATAACTTGTAGGTGAAGAAGAGCATGTTCCTGTACAGTATGCTTAGCTTTATGGAAAGCAAAGCAGTATGCCTACTGATCTCTCAAGAGAGAGCATCCAGTTCTGCTCTCCACTTGTATTTCTCATCATCATGTATACTACAATCTTGCCAGCTGCCATTTTGGCTGGACCTGCCATTTTTTTCACCAGCTACTTTAACCCATATAAGTACACTTGTTCTTAGAAGATTAGCTAGCTAGCTGCTCATCTTACCACTTACCGCCTGGTGTGATAGCCCTGCTGCACATATCTGGAGTGGAGGCAAACATGGTACACAAGTGATCTCACTAGCATTTACTTTCATTTTTCAGTCAAGCAAATCGGATTCTCATCACATCTGAATTCTTAATCAATCCTCCTTTCATGTTTGTTTGTACTTGCGTTCTTGTGTAAACATTCCTTAAAAATCTCTAAAAAGCTAGCTTTGTTTCGTCCCAAGAAAATACATAGGTTTTGCTTTAAAAAACATTCACTCCCTTGCTGAAATTCCAAGCTGCATCGTTTGTTTCAGCAGCAGCAGCTGCCGCCGCCGCCGCAGAGGAAGATGGTCGCGTCAAAGAAGCTCATGAAGGTCGGGCCATGGGGCGGCACCGGCGGGAACCCGTGGGACGACGGCGGGCACACCGGGATCCGCGGCGTCACACTGTCGTACGACCACCGCTGCGTCGTCTCCATCGCCGTGGAGTACGACAGGAGCGGCCTCGCCGTCCCTGGCGAGCGGCACGGCGGCGCCGGCGGCAACCACACCACCCAGGTTGGTACTTGGTACGTACGTCGATGCGCTCGATCGGCAAGATCGCGTTCACAGCCGTGCTTTTTCTTGACTGGACTGCTGCGTGCGTATGCGTAGATCAAGCTGAGCTTCCCGGACGAGCACCTGACGGCCGTGAGCGGGCGGTACGGCGCGGTGGCGCCCGGCGGCTCGCCGGTGATCCGGTCGCTGGCGTTCAGGACGGAGCGCGCGGCGTACGGGCCGTTCGGCGCCGCCGAGGGCACGCCGTTCGAGTTCGCGGTGGAGGGGGGCGTGATCGTGGGGTTCTGCGGGCGGAGCGGCTGGCAGCTGGACGCCGTCGGGATGTACGTGGCGCCGCTGCGGCCGGAGAAGCTGTACGACAAGGTGCATCACCTGGGGCTCATGGCCTACCGCTCGGTCATGCACCGGCTCGGGCCGGCGCCGGCGCCGCCGCAGGACGAGCTGCCGGAGGCGAGAGTTCAGCATCAGCGTCAGAACGGCAGTGTGGTTCAGACAAGTCGCAAGAATTACTAGTGGTCAGTGTGTCACTAGCTAGAATGGCAAATTCATGGCTGGATCTCTGTTGTACATATGATTGATTCAGCTAGTATATATGAAACCAGAAATATACGCTTAATACAGGAGATTTACTACCGAAAATATATATTAGAGCACATGCACCCAGGCCCTCTCTATCTAGCCATTCATTTCCTGCTTTAAGATTCGTGGAAATACATTTCTCTTTTTTGTTTCTCCCACATAGAACATATCGTAAAGTTCAAACCTATGCAGCGTGGCAAAGCTTTCTAAGTAGAATTTAGGATAAATCTTTCAGTTTTTTTTGTCAAATATAAATATACAAAATATGTATTGTTTGATTAAAAAATCATATTTTTTCTATACCCCTATATAGTGCGCGAATAACTTTGAAAGATGGTCGTTGAATGAAACCAATCCGATGGTGTAGAGATGGCAAATCCGAGCACTACTGGTCGTTGGATATCATCTACATTCCACCAGATTTTGCCACATGTACAATCTAGAAGACTCCATGGTTGAACTTAATCAAATGCACAAATCTCAAAACACAAGCACTTCTTCTTTGTTCTAGAATTTTTGTATCATAATTCCCCAAAAAAATTCTAGATGAATTGCCATTATTTGCTTTTACTTTATGCTTTACAACGCGCAATTCCATGAATCTTAAAATAGATTATTTTTTATAAAAACTAATTGATTTTGAATGAGATGAACTATAAGAATTAAACGAACATCTACATCATGCATATATGACTCAAAGCTTACATGCTATAATGTGATATTTATTCATAATTTGGTTGCCAAATCTCATGTGTGCAATGCACGTGTACCTTACTAGTAGTATTTATATCGGACAAAAAATTCTGAAAGATTTATCCTAGATTCTAGTTAGAAAGCTTTGCCACGCTGCATAGGTTTAAACTTGAAGATATGTTCTATGTGGGAGAAACAAAAAAGAGAAAATTTCATATAGAAAGTTAGTTGTGTCGCATGGATCTTAAAGCGATATTGGAGAGCTAGGATAGCAGGGCCTGGGACAGGTGCTCTAAAAATCCATGTCCAGATTTACTACAGCCACAATGACTTTAACACATCATCGGTATTTAAACAATTGGAGTTCGACCGGCTTAAGCTTGCGCCGACGTTGTCAACATTTTCGGACCCTCTCGCTGTCAGATGAGGAGGATAATGATCCCGAACATGATGACAAGCATCTCTTCCACCTGGTTAATGACACAACCAAAGTAGACTTAACTGATACTGTACATGATACTCCCTCCAATCCATATTAATTGGCGTTGGTCTACTACAACTTTAGTACAAAGTTGTACTAAACCTGTGTCAATTAATTTGGATAGGAGGAAGTACCATGTTATGTGAGCTTATAGCGTGTGTAACAAAAAACCAAGTGTACTTCAGCAAAGAGGTGAAGGTTTCTAAATTTGATAATGGTTCATCATGTGAGGCATATGCTTCGAAATAGTAGAAGTCTTGGGCACTTGGCTAAGCACAAACGCATTGCCGATTATGTAAGGGATAACCTGTTAGGCTTTGTGGGTATAACCGAGTCAGGTAAACATGATTTTCAGACATGTGATCTAGACCTTTTTTTCGTGAGGCCATGATTGTGTATGGCATGTTTTACCCATCTGGTAGGTCAGGTAGAAATTTGCTTGGCATCCACTCGACATTGGAACTTTTGTGAGGGGAATATCATATTAAGTTTCACTTTCGAAATAAGTCTGGTAATTTCCTATGGAGCCTGATGGCCATGTATGGTGCCGCTCAAGAGGAGTTTAAGTATGTTTTTCTTACAGAACTTGTTAATCCCTCCTTAGGGCATGTACATTAGTCCAGACACCAACCATCTGTAATAGTCTTCCACGTCACATCCAGACAGCATTAAAAACATCCTCTGCAAATAGACCGTCTGTTTGTTCTATCAGTAGGACCGCAAAATTAGAAACTGCAAATTAAATCTTGCATGCCTCGGGCAGCCACGAAGAGGGGAAAAATAACAGATGCCCTCCATACAACGGGGAAAGGCTATCGCTAAGGACCGAAAAATTAGCGCTAACCACGATCTGTAAGTCTACCGACGGACTCCCTCTCTCTCTTCATTCTCTCTCTCTCCCACGTCATAAAAAATCTGAGCTGTCAATTCTTATAGACAGCTGAGTCAATACCTTTGTACATGCCCTTAGTAAGTCACCCTGGTTCGAATTTGAACTAGTGATTGAAAAGATTCTAAAGAGTATCAACTAGAGAGTCCCTGTAAGTGGAAACACCTTCCTTGACTTCTGAAATCCGTCCCAAGATCATCTTTGAGGTTTCCAAAGAGCTAACACGACCATACTATCCTTCGGTCAGATGACCACATATGATGCTCTTCGCCTGAGCATCAAATTGTAGTTGCCTTTTGACTTCACTGTAGGGGTTTGATAGTTGGGTTAACCTTGCAAGTAATGTACCGCAGTGAAAGAAAGCGGAAAAGGTTTGTATTATGTTGTTGCTACTAGGGATAAAAACATGATTGTATAGTTGTCCTTTGAACATAGGGTGAAGACAATATATCATCTACTTCATGTCGTCTTACTTATTGCAATACTCTGTTTTTACTTAATACTTTAAGATGCATGATCGATAGATAGCAGTCTTGGGCAGAGTATTACCTATGCAGTTGGATAATGGTCTATAGATATTGGGATGTGATGCTCATATATTAATCATGTCATGGATAGTCATAGTTATAATTTGAAAGAGTGTTTATCAACTAGAGGGGGAGGGGTGAATGGGAGGGTTTTTATCAAATTCTTTGAAAGAAGCTAATTCCTCGAAGAAGAATAGAGTAAACAGTCACATGCAAAATAGTCCAGAATAAAGTTATCTAAAATAGATCAAGGCAAGCAAACTAACTTAGAGTAAGCTAGACAGAAGACAAAACTAAGCATGATATAAGGTAGTGCAAAGCATTAGATGCATTTACATAAATATTGCAATTTAATCAATATGCAACTGTAATTTGTTCACCACACCATGCTATATTTTTGAGAGAAACCGCTAGTGAACCTCTGGATCTCGGTCTATCTCCTTCCTATAAGTTTTCAATCTCAAGCAACACTTTCTTTTAGTTTTTTTTGATTACTTTCTTTTTGATTACTTTCTTGTTGCAATTCGATCTTCCACACACTCGTGCTTTTTCATATTTCTAACTAGCAAAGCTAGTGAGATTGACAACCTTGCTAGTTTTGTTGGAGCCAAGGTAATGTTGTATCTATGTGTGCAGGTGCTGATCATTGAACCCTTGCACTTGGGGGCCCAAAACCCTCCTGGTTACTTCGGGGATGTCAGTGCAAAATCCCTCACATAACTGGTAGCGGCGATACATGAGGGTGTCGTCCCCTTCTTGGAGGCACTGCCATGACCTTTGCCCGGTTCCTTGGATCGCCTTGCTTCTCGTGGCATCTCCTGTGTTGGTTTTCAATATCTAGGGTGTCGTGTTCATTGGTTGCGAATTCACAAAAATCTAGTTAGAATGATAGACATGGCACTCTTAGTTAGCTTTTTGCTTAAATCATTAATATCATAGTACAATGGAAGAGTTTGTCGATTTATTCAGCTGGTTACGAATGGCTTGTTTTCCAGAGTAATCCATATTTGTAGTTTCCTAGGTAATATTTTCGCTCTGAAGTCGAGACTTTAACGTCACATGTTTGTGTCATTTCAATGTTGAAAATTTTAAGATCACAGACCAGAAGATAAGTAGAAGATGCAGCATGTGAAAATCCAACAGCAGGCACCGCAAATTTTAACAAGCAGCGATCCCTAGTGCAAATCAAACAATAATTATAGATCGACACAAACAATTCTTCTAACACTGTCAGGGTACAAACTAGGGCGGGTTTGTAACATGGTTCCTCCAAGGGTCTCACTTATGACTCAAAACTGTCGGAACAGACATGGTAACATGAGCGCTGAAAGGCAATCTCAATGAGTTTACAGCTTAGTTGGCTGCCTGTTCTTCTTCTTGATTCCAGACTTGGAAACCTGGAGGCTGCGGTACACGGCACTCAGCCTTGCAAGGGCCGGCTTGGTCAGATCAGGCCTGTAGTAGTTGTCGCAGACCTGGAGGACAGAGGAACAACCCATTAAAGCAAAACAATTCTCAGGTCATGTTCAAATCAAAAGGTAATGAAATTCTTCCAATTAAGGGCAATACAGTAATGAAGATGAATAACAGGAAAACTGATCCGAAGGTTGAGCTCAGAAGCCAAGCGTAAAAATAATATTTCATCGGAGAACCAATTGATCGGTTGGTTTCCTTATGAGTTACGACTCGTCACAGCAATACCTTAAACCAGTAGTCAAACCAAAGCAACCAAAGGAAACAGTGTGTGTAACTAGTTAAGCTCAGAAGCCAAGCGTAAATGAATATTTCACTGAAAGAACCCAATTGATCGGTTGGGACTTCTGAAGTGTTACGGCTCATCACAGCAAAAAAATGGGTCAGCAACAAAACACAAACACACAAATAGAACAGATTCTGTAACGAGTTCTGCTCAGAAGCCAAGCGTAAAAGAATATTTCACTGAAGAACCCAATTGATCAGCTGGGTCCTCTGAAGTGTTACGGCTCATCACAGCAGAAGTTTGGTCAGCAATTAAACACAAACACACAAATATAAACAGATTCTTTAACAAGTAAAGCTCAGAAGCCAAGCGTAAAAGAATATTTCACTGAAGGACCCAATTGATCGGTTGGGACTTCTGAAGTGTTACGGCTCATCACAGCAAAAAATTGTTCAGTAACCAAATACAAACACACAAATAAAAGAGATTCTCTACCAGTTCAGCTCAGAAGCCAAGCGTAAATTAGTATTTCATTGAAGGACCAATTGATCGGTTGGGACTTCTGAAGTGTTACGGCTCATCACAGCAAAATTTTGTTCAGCAACAAAATACAAACACACAAATAAAACAGATTCTCTAACAGTTCAGCTGAGAAGCCAAGCATAAATTAGTATTTAATTGAAGGACCAATTGATCTGTTGGGCTTCTTATGAGTTACGACTCACCAAAGCAAAAAACTTGTATATAAAAACAAAACACAAACACCAAAATAAATTAGATTCTTTAACAAGTTAAACTAAGAAGCCAAGTGTATAAAACAGTATTTCACTGAAGAACCAATTGATCAGTTGGCTTTCTAATGTTTACCGCTCATCACAGCAAAAACATATGGTGGCTAATTAAACACAAACATACAAAAAACAGATAACCTAGCAGGTTCAGCTCAGAAGCCAAGCGTTAATGATATTTCATCGAATAACCAATTGATCATTTGGTATCCTTATTGTTACGGCTCATCACAGCAATACCTTGGCTCACCAATGACTCACCAATGAAACCCGAAGACCAAAACAGACTTAGCTTGACAGAGATACATCTTAAATCTTACAGTACATGTGTAAAGCATGTGAACAGACAAGAGTTGTAGCTTAGAAGCCAAGCATAAGTGCAATTCAGGTACAAAACTCTGGAGTTAATACCTGGTTCTTGACGGACTTGGCCATCTTGCGGAACTCCTTGCGCATCAGAGTCTTGTGCTGGAGCTTGGCAGGGGTGTTCTGCTTCTTGGTCTTGGTCGTGGACAGGACGACAGCCTTGTCCTCTCCCGCTGATGGCTGGACCGCCACGGTCTTGCTGTTCGCCAAGCCTGAAAATGAATACCCCCCTCACAGCAAGTTAGCTCCTTGCAGACACACTCACAAACACATCAATTGGGTAAAAACAGAGCAAAGAGCTACGGACCAGAGAACTTGTAGGAGTGGACATTGTAGAGGTTGTTTGGCTCCTTGCTGAACTGCACCTTGGCGTTGCTGTTGCCGAACTGCTTGATCAAGAAGCAGTTGTTTTTCTTCACGAGCTCCCACACCAGAGACCCCGGAACGGTAGTCATTTCCCTTGGCCTACATCACCAAAACGACACCCAAACGTCAGATCCTAAAGCTAGCGAGCAGCAACAGGAGACAATAACCGTACAAAATCACGGCAGCATTTGACCATTTGACCATTTGAAGCAAAAATGAATGCTGATTGCAAGTGGAAAACATGGGTTGCAAAAAATATGCAGCAGAAGCATCTGTGAAGCTTGAGCGTCCCATCGACTACTGACAAGCACGAACAGATCTCACTGGGAAGAGGAAATCATAGTGCCCAGTTCTAGCGCGGGTTGGGATCTAGCCTAGGACGAAACGCCTACGCAAAACAGCTAATAAATTTCACTCCAAATACTTCCAACGGAGATGCTGTAACAGCGGACGAGATCAAGAACCGCGGAACCTAGAACCAGCACGGGTTTGACGGGGTGATGCGGCGACGAATCTGAGCAGACGGCGATTCGAGCACCTAGATCCGTTCGAGGGGCATGAGAGGAGGAAGGGATCCACCGCTTACCGGAGATGAGGTCGCCGCGGCGCCGCCTTCGTCTGCTCCGGTGGGTTGGGGTGGTGGTGGCTGCGGAAGGTTGGAACAGCTCGGAGCCCGGCGCTTTATACTCGGCGGCGGCTCATAAAACCCTAGGTTTGCTGGATGCTTTGTGTGATTAGTTGGGCCAGAGGCCGCCAGCCCATTTTAGCTTTGAACCCACTACAGTACACTGAAGTGGGCCGTTATGATAACAGCCCGTACACATTGCATTACTATTGGCACAGCCCAAAACGAAGGGATCCGGGCCATTCATGTAACCACGTTTTACTTTCCTCAACAAAAAAAATGTAACCACGTTTTACCCCTCAAAAAGATGTAACCTCGTTTTAAACCTCAAAAGAAAATGCAACCTCGTTTTTTTTTTCGGGAAAAACTTCCAATCTATTTTCATCTTCAATCATGGTAGTACAACGAACACTAGAAATAATAAAAATTACATCCAGATCCGTGGACCACCTAGCGACGACTACAAGCACTGAAGCGAGCCGAAGGCGCGCCGCTGTCATCGCCCCTCCCTCGCCGGAGCCGAGCAAACCTTGTTGTAGTAGACAGTCGGGAAGTCGTCGTGCTAAGGCCCCATGGAACCAACGCACCAGAACAGCAACCGCCGCGGATGAAGAGTGTAGATCAAAAGGATCCAACATGAAAACACACGAACGAAGACGAACGACGAACAGATCCGAACAAAATCCACCAAAGACAAATCCGCCGGAGACACAACTCCACACGCCCACCGACGATGCAAGAAGCATCACCGGAACGGGGGCTAGGCAGGGAGACCTTTATTGCATCTTCAGGGAGCCGTCACCGTCTCGCCATCCTGAGCAGGACACAAACCCTAACAAAGCTCGAAAAAAGATCTAAAAATGAAGCCCTCCCACTGGCAAAGGCCGAGATCCACTCCGCCTCCATGGCCATAGGGCCACCGGAGACGAGATGGACCGACGCCGACGCCGGTGGGAGGCAGAAAGCTAGGGTTTTTGGAGGCGGCGGCTAGGTGCACCAAAACAGTTCATCCTAAAATGCAACCTCGTTGACGACTTCTGCGCATGGGGCTTTGAAAATAATGGATTTTTTCCGTTCAATCCGGGTATAGGATGATTGTGGCAACGGAAAGGAGACGGGAGGATTGGTTGGAGGAAAGAGCAGGGTCCTCAAACAATGCTAATAACGAGTGCTCCTGGAAAACTTTGTGGAGAGTGCCGGTTCCTGCGAAGCTGAGAAACTTCTTATGGCGTTTGGCAAAGAACTCATTACCTACATAAGAGGTTCATAAGAATAGAAAGATGTCACACCATGAAGAGTGTTTTGCTTGTGGTTCTCAAGTTTCATGGAGACACAGCCTCCTCGAGTGCAACATGGTGAGGTGTGTTTGGGTAGTCGACCATGACCTCCTGAAACACATGATAGCTACGTCAGAGCCTTCAGCGCAAGCCTGGTTGTTTTTCATGATGGAAGTGTTGAATCATGAGGAGTTGACAAGATTGACAGGTTACTATGTGGGCAATTTGGTAGGCTCGAAGACAATTAATTCATGAAGGGATAAATCAAAGCCCCTATGAGCACACAAGTTTGTAGTTAACTTCATAGCTGAGCTAGATCAACTTTAATCGCCGCCAGAACCACAAATGAGGACAACTTCAGAGCAAACTCGGCGAAGTTTCAAGTGGATCCCACCAGCTGAAGGTTTCCAAAAATCAATGTTGATTATTGGGTTTCATCATATCATAATGTGGGCACGACGGCTGATGTATGTCGATACCATGATGACACTTATCTTGGCTCTTCCATGCTGGTCATTCACGGATATGACTGATCCTCCAATGCACTACAAAAAAAAGACACATCCATGACATTTTGGGCCGAACGAAAAAAATTTCTGTCATACATATGACACTTCTATGACGATAATTGTGACAAAACCCGGTATCATCATAGATGTGGTGGGCTCCTACTTCTATGACAAAAAATCATGACAGAAAATGGGATTTTCGTCTTGGGCGGGCCGGAGACGCAGCTGCATGACATTCTTTGGGCCGTCCATGACGGAAAAAACCGTGGTAGAAGCGAGGGCGAGGAAAATTTCGGGGAGTTCCCGGTTACGGTGGGAGGTCGGGGGCCGAGCGATGCGCGTTTCTCTCGTACACGTACGCGCGTGTGTGTGAGGCGTTGGCTCTAACTGAACCCGAGCGAGGCGTTGGGCTCTAACTGAACCCGAGTGATTGCACTGCAGGCTACGCGTTACTGAACCCGAGCGATCGATCGATGGCTGTTAACTGAACCCGATCGAGCGATTCCTTCGCTACTGCTGCTAACTGAAGCCGATCGATGCTGCCTCTGGATGAACAGTGAGCGTTGCTGGGGGGGTTTGGATGAACAGTTCCCCGGTGGGGGTGGATGAACAGGACCCCGTGGTGTTGCCTCTGGATGAACAGGACCCCAATCGATCGAGCCGGTTGGGGCTGGATGAACAGGACCCCGTGGAGGGCAGGATGAACAGGATCATCCCGTGGAGGGCATAATGAACAGTAGACGGTGAAGGGCTGGATGAACAGTAGCCCGTGGAGGGGTGGTTGAACAGGAGCCCGTGGAGAGGGCTAGTTGAACAGTAGCCGGTGGAGTAGCGCGTGGTGGAGGCTGGATGAACAGGAGCCCGTGGATGAACAGTCGCAGGTGGAGGCTGGAGGAGGTCGACGGTGGATGAACAGTAGCCCGTGGAGGCGGGAGGGGGTCGACGGTGGAGATGAACAGTGTTCCGTGGAGTCCCGTTTTGCGGTACGCCAC
>NC_057796.1:450448941-450463142 GCF_018294505.1 Triticum aestivum
GTTTCGACCGTACGAGGTCCGTTTCCTCCGTTTCGCGGTACGCCAGACCCCTCCCGATGAACAGGATCCCGTTTCAAACGTGGCCGGTCGAACACAAGGCCATTTCCTCCGTTCTGCGGTACGCTAGGCCTCGTTTCCATCGGCTGTTCTGTCCAAGCCCTCCCGATGAACACGACGACGCATTCCGTTCCGACCCAGCCGGTTGGCTCCCCATGAACACGACGACGACGCTATTTCTCTGTTCCGACCCAGCCATGTACACGAGCCCTGGCCGTACGTATGTTCGAGTAGGCGTTTGAGACCCTGCCCGTATGTACATACGTGGCCGTATTTTCTTTCTTGCACACTGGCCGCTGTACGTACGTGTACATGCTACGTGCGCGCCTCTACTACGACACGTGCGCGCCTCTACATTGACCAGTATGTACGTACACGTTCGCGACCAGAATGACAATGCTACGTACGCTTCTACCAGGTAGGTCCCGACTGTCAGGCACTTCCTTGACTGCGAAGATGTAGCTGGTGGGTCCCAGCAGTCAGGGGGGTGAATCATTTTTTTGCCCGGACGCACTTCCTTGCGTGCGAAGATGTAGTTGGTGGGTCCCAGCAGTCAGGGGGAAACGTTTTTTTCGCGAAATACAGTGGCCCGTCCGGTGGGTCCCAGCTGTCAGGTGGAGGAATCATTATTTTCCGCGTAATAAGGAGGCACTTCCTTGCTGCGGCCATGGACCCAGCTGTCAGCCTCTCCACGTACAGTCCACGTCCGATGGAAGTCGATCCTTGACCACGTTGACCACGCCGCGCCGAGAACACCAGGGCGATGGACGATGGCGAGCCTAGGAAGGGGATGACGGGGAGCCGGGGAAGACGCGGCAGTGGAAGCCCGCGCGGAGAGGAGTACGAGGGTTCACTGGTTCGGCTGCGGTGTGAGGCTGCCGTCGCCGCAGGGCCTGGCCAGTGGTGGGAATAGTAGGGGCGGTGAGGCCTCCGCGGCAGCACAGCCGGCCACGGGAGTCAGGAACATGCGGCACGACCGGTGCTGCTTTGGGCAGCTGGAGCAAGAAGACCAGAGGTTGAAGAAGCACTACGGCCGTTGGATGGACATCGTACGGTCACTGGAGCTAGAATCGTTCATATTGACTAAAGTTGACAAAGGCCCCCGTCCCAGTCAACTTAGTAGGCCCACAAGTCAGCCTCCCACCATGGTGGGTCCCAGCTAGCAGGGGGTATTCAATTTTTTATGCGTAATAAGGAGGCACTTCCTTGCGTGCGAAGATATAGCTGGCCGGTCCGAGATGTCAGCGGCGGTAATGTTTTTTTTCGCGAAATACAGAGGCCCTTTCGGTGGGTCCCTGATGTCAGGTGGAGGAATCATTATTTTGCGCGTAATAAGGAGGCATTTCCTTGCGTGCGGCCATGGACCCAGTTGTCGGCCTCTCCACGTACAGTCCACTTCAGATGCATGTCGGTCGTTGACCACGTTGACCAGGCTGCGCCGAGAGCACCAGGGCGGTGGACGACGGTGAGGCCTAGGAAGGGAACGACACGGAGGCAGGGAAGACTCAGCAGTTGTTTCCAACGCGGAGGGGAGTACGACTGTACGAGGGTTTACTGGTTCATCTGCCGTCGCCGGAGAATAACAGCAGGTGTGGGTGAGTAGAGGGATGGCTAGGCCAGCGATGGGAGTACGGTGGGGCGGTGAGGCCTGCGCGGCAGCAGAGCCAGCCGCGGGGAGGAGGGAGCAGGCAGTCCCGCCGACGCTTGTTTGAGCGGCTGGAGCAGGAAGAGCAGAGATTGAAGAAGCACGACGGCCGTTGGATGGCCATCCAACAGTCACTGCTTGTGCGTCAACCTTTTTTTAGGAAAGCCTCAAATCTGTGGAAAACAGCATACAACCGATCTGCCATTATTTCTAATAATTTACAGCCCATTTGCTAATTATTAAGGTTTTTTTTGGAGCCCATATTCTTTTTGTTAGCATTACAGCCCATACTGTGGCCACGGTTAAAAAATTATACGAAATTTTGCATGTTTCGGTGCGGTCCGAACTGTTTTTAATCCCGAAATTTCGACTCACATTCAAACTGATTTTAAAAATAAATGTATATCAATATAAAATCCAACAAATTCTCCACGCATAAGAATTAATGTAATTTAAAATCTCGAAATGAAAAAAAATATTTGAAACTAATTACCGGTTTGATGTGTTTTAAAAATGTACAACCCATTTCTCATTACTGATGGGCCATTTTCTCGGCCAGCCGAATGAAATCTCTCCCCGTCTTGAAAGATTTGCAGCCCAACAGGCCTGACAAAGCGACTTACTTGGCAAATCACAAAAAAACTGGGTTGTGGCCGTGGACCCAGCTGTCAGCCTCTCCACGTACAGTACTCTTTTGATGGAAGTCGTTCCTTGACCACGTTGACCACGCCGCACGGAGAGCACCACGGCGGTGGACGACGGCGAGGCCTAGGAAGGGGACGACGCGGAGCCGGGGAAGACGCGGCAGTGGAAGGCCGCGCGGAGAGGAGTACGAGGGTTCACTGGTTCGGCTGCGGTGTGAGGCTACCGTCGCCGCAGGGCCTGGCCAGCGGTGGGAATAGTAGGGGACGGTGAGGCCTCCGCGGCAGCACAGCCGGCCACGGGAGGCAGGAGCATGCGGCACAACCGGCGCTGCTTTGGGCGGCTGGAGCAAGAAGACCAGAGGTTGAAGAAGCACTACGGCCGTTGGATGGACATCGTACGGTCACTGGAGCTAGAATCGTTCATATTGACTAAGTTGACAAAGCCCTTCGTCCCCGTCAACTTAGTAGGCCCACAAGTCAGCCTCCCACCAAGGTGGGTCCCAGCTAGCCGGGGGAGTATTCATTTTTTTGTGCGTAATAAGGAGGCACTTCCGGTGGGTCCGAGCTGAGAGCGGGGGGAACATTTTTTTCACGAAATACGGTGGCCCGTCAGGTGGGTCCCACTAGTCAGGGGGCAAACATTTTTTTCACAAAATACGGCGGCTCGTCCAGTGGGTCCCTGCGGTCAGTTGGAGGAATCATTATTTTCTGCGTAATAAGGAGGCACTTACTTGCTGCGGTCGTGGACCCAGCTGAGACTCTCCACGTACACTATACTTCCGATGGAAGTCGTTCCTTGACCACGTTGACCTCGCCGCGTTCCGTTGCATGCATGCGTCCATGGGCGTGGTGCGTCCCCACTGTCAGCCTCTCACGTACAGTCATCTTCCGATGACTCTTGGTTGTTGACCACGTTGACCACACCGTGCCGAGCGCACCCAGACTGGAACGACCCGAAGATTGGGAAGACGGGGCAGTGGAGTCGCAGATGGAGAGGAGTGGGAAACTTCACTGGTTCGGGTGCGCGGCAGCACAGCCGCGGTGCCGCCCACGGGAGACAGGAGCAAGAACAGAGGTTGAAGAAGGAGCACGGCTGTTGGATTAACATCCAACGGTCCAGCTGCTAGAATCATTTGTTGATTAAGTTGACAAAGCCGTGCGTACATGTCCACTTAGTAGGCCCACAAGTCAGTCACCAAATCCGACGGGTCCCAGCTGTCAACGGGATGAATAATTTTTTCGCAAAACAAGGAGGCACTTCCTTCCGTGCGAAGATACAGCCGGTGGGTCCGAGCTGTCAGGTGGAGGAAACATTTTTTTCAGCTTAATAAGGAGGAACTTTCCTTGCGTGCGACCATGGACCTCGTGGGTCCCAGCCGTCAGGCTCTCCACGTACAGTCCTCTTCCGATGACTCTCGTTTGTTGACCACGCTGCACCGAACGCAGCGAGGCGGTGGACGACGGCGAGGCCCCGGACGGGAACGACTCAGAGATGGGAAAACACAGCAGTGGAGTCGCAGATTGAGAGGAGGAGAAGGGTTATAACTGGTTCTGTTGCAGCGTGGGGCTGTAGTCTGTGGAGAATAACAGGAGGTGTCGAGGGGTGAAGGGATAGCCTGGCCGGCGGTGGGGTAGCGCTTCGCAGCGATGCGTACTAAGCAGAGCCGCTAGCCGCCGGAGGCCGGACCAGGCGGTCCCGGCGACGCTGGAGGAAGAAGACGAGAGATTGAAGGTGCATGCCGGTCGTTGGATATAAATCCAATGGCTGTGGATGACACAATCATTTGTTGACCAAGTTGACAACGCCATGCGTAGGCTTCGACCTATTGGCCCACATGTCAGCCTGCAAAAATGTGGCATATATTTAACCCATGTTTTCTAGAATGTACAGTCCATTTGCTGGGCTGGGTGAACAAATAATTTCGCGTCAATCAGGCCCATTTATATTTTCTAAGAAAACCCAGCCCATTTGCACTTCCTTGAAATACACGTATTAGGTGGGCTCGTTATATATATAATGTTATGTTAGAAGGAGCAATTAATATCAAAGAATAAACCGGAGAGGCATATTTTATATATATATAATTAAGAAATTAGCGAGTTATTGCTCAAAATAAAAATGAGTGCGTTATTATTAAATTGGTCCTTAAAATCTTCGCAAGCTTTTGTACGCAATCACCAGGATTTTCCTTGCCTGTGAGTCAAAAACAACCAGGATTTTCCTTGCCAACTTTCGTTAAACATTTACTTCTATAACTTAATAACACGTGGGATGTTTTTATAATGTATATATAAGTCTCTATAAAATATACGATAAAGGTAATAATATAAATATATATAATGTGGTTAGAAGGGAAAACATAAATTGGACATAGCATTACTTTTATAAGAGACCTGCGTTTTGTACCCCACAGTAGGCATACTAACAAGTTCACACACAAATACAACAGAAAAGGTAAACATTCATATCAAACTCAGATTCACAGGACACGTTCATATTCATAGCCAACATTCACTATCAACAACTCAAAAGATTCATATATACACAAGCTCAGCATATCTATGCATCCAAATGATTGATAGATCACACGACAATATTCATACATAATTCACAAAAAAGATTCAGATATACACATGTTCAGTATGTTTATGCATCCAAATGATTGAGATCACAGCCAATATGATCCATGGACGAACTTTAATTACCTAGGGTCCTGGTAAATGGTGTTCAATCGGAGGTGCTTCTTGCTAAAATTAGTTATTGTACGAGTAAACTTTCGAGTACATAAGAGGCGGCACAGACAATCTAAACTTTGCTTGTAGGTTTATCCTCAAATAGTGGCCTCGTGCCGAGGGAGGTTTGAGCAACTTGGCCACTACTTTTATCCAACTAGTTTACTGGCTCATCTTGGTCCTGTATCTCGCCAAAATTCTACATTGCAGACGAGAAAGGAGGCGGTTGAGAAAATGAACCACCCAATTTTTTTGTGCAGTTCAACTGAAATGGAGCATCCTTGGCGTGCAGACTGATTAAGTGCCTGATGAATATACGCGTCAACCAACTTGTCTGAAATCTTTAGACTCCATGCCATATAGTTCGCTACCATATGTGCCGATAACCAAAAGGCACAAGTTGGGACCAAAGACTGGACTGCGTTTTTCTGGGCTATGCACCAAGCAATATTTTTGGCGTTCACTCTCCTAATACTTGGAGTTTGACAATTGGTTGACGCCGGTTGATACTCGAATAAATATAGGCACTTCTTGTCAACATCGATGCTTGTCTGAGTGAACTTTGGAGTACATAGCAGCAACATAAGTACCTGTCCATCTGATCATTTTGTGCAGTTCTACTGAAATCACCCGATGTAATGATTTGCCTGCGAGTTCAGGCTCCAAATTACTCCTTTATGAAATCGGCAAACAGTAGCACAATACCAAATTACCAATACATATGACAGGCACAATAATCAGGATAAAGACCACTACCAACCTGTGTGAGGTAGCATATCAATTACTATTTCCTTTGACTGGAAGCCGAGATAAGCCAAGCGACTGACAACAAAGGAAGAAAGCAAGCGGAGATTAGCGACTGACAGGAAAGGACGGAAGCTGTCGAGGCAATGAAGCACCCAAAGTTTTTGTGCAGTTCCACCAAAATCGAGCATCCCTGTTGGCACATATATTGAGAGAGTGAGATTACTGTAATAGTGGGACTAGTTGATGAAACATACACTAACAAATAGAAGCACCCTCATTATCTTAATGGGTAAAGTTAGCAACATAGTAGTCTTGCTTAAAGAGAGGTATTAGTTTATTTAATCAGTGCCAATTAGCTCAACTCAACACTCAAAGCATTGCCATTTATCATAGGTTGCAAAACTTTAACGTGCAAAGATAAAGGAGTTTCTCATGACAGTAGCACAATACAAATAGAGATGACAGCAAACTAATACGGATGAAAGCCTTAGGCCCGTACCAACCTGAGAAAAAAAGCTTATTCATGTAGTCCCATAAGAGATGATAAAGCACTCACTGGAATCACACAATAGTATATATTTTTGTGCACTTCAAATGTATGGTTGAAATCACTCTTGTTTACCAGTGCTGAGATTATATCGAAAGATTATCAAGAACTTCCAGCAGAGTTAAAGCACTGGCTGGGATACAGTTCATTGTATTGTCTTGTATAGTTCCACTAAAATGTATAATTGGCACAACATGATCCCTGTTTGCACAAGTAGGAACAAGGTGAAACCTTCATTAGCTTAGTGAGAAAGGATAGGAAGACATTAGCATATTACTCAAACAGTAGCATCAAATTCATGATGGACAATACGCAAAACATTGCCTCATTGAACCAATGGCAATAAATTGACATGCAAAACAATAGCACTATTATGTCATGACACTAATAATATTCCCTCCCTGCTCCACCACATGATTCACCTCCATAGACAAACATACACACGTACATGATTCAGCATAGGGTCCTACTAAAGATTTGTTTAACTCCAACAGGAAAATTAGGTAGTAATAAATTAGTGGTACTTAAGTACTCCTAATTAATTAAGTGAGACAGCAGAAGTGGAAGGGCTCCCTGGAGGATCGTCTCACATGTAAGGTAGTCGTTGCCGGAGCCCTTGAATGGCCTCGACTGAGGCCTCTGGCTTCAGCAAGATCGCCTTGGCACTGTTTATTCTTCTTCTTCTTCCTCTTCATGCTTTGTTTCTCTTTCTCCTCACCAGTTGGTGAAACCAAGTACATGATTGGCCTTCTAATTCAAAATTGGTTTTGTCAGTGAGGGAGTACAAGTGTACTAGTAAAAAACAGCATTATTTTCTCATGGCAGTCGGAAAATAGAGATGAACACATGCATTAAATATCATCCTTACCTAAAGGAAGGTTATGGCACCAATATGGATGATGAGGATTGGAACACAGATCTCCCTTTGTGTAGTTCCACCAAAATGAACCAACTGTTCCATTCTGACATTCCAGTTAAACAACACAAAAGTCACTTCTTTTAAGAAGAGTTTTGTGCAGTGCACCAAAAGGTCACAACAGCAACCAGGTGAATTGGATATCCCTGTTTGCACAAAAAGGCACAGAGGAAACAGTCAGAGTCTCAAACAATTACAGGCAAAAACATTTGGCTAAACTTGTCATGGCTTATAACAGTGGCATGGCTTCATTTTTACCAGGGACATTAGATTAAGAACAGCTAAGGCTGCGTTCGGTTCACAGGTTTGGTGCAGGATTTTCGTAGGAACACAATTCCTACGGTATTCTTTCCCTTCCAACCGTTCAGAACACGGGAAAGGTGAATAGTGTTTCATAGGAAAGCTGGTCTGGTAGTACTGATTCCATAGGATTAGAAACATCCACGCACTGCTCATTTTTTGGGCGGAAGCCCGAGGCAGGCGCTCGCTGCCATGCGTTAGACAGGTTGCTGTGCTGTGTTGCCGGAATAAAAAAATCAACCTATGTGTGGTACGTGAGGTGAGGACAAGAGTAGTCACCGTGCAGCTGAATAAACAAATAGCATCTCATACTGCCAAGCATGCTACTCTAAAAAAACAAATCTGTACATTTCGTAGTCCATCCGAACACATTCTCTTGAGAGTTTCCTCCGGTTCGCTGTTCCATAGTTTTATACCTACATTCCTTTCCTATTCCTCTATTTTCATCAAGACCTATGTTTTCTGCCCCTTTATTCCGAACGGAGCCTAAATATTTGGTATAAGGGCATGGGATAGTGGGTGCACCGGCAGTCCAGCACCATGTACGTAAACAGGGGCATAAAGTGGTGATTCATAGTTTGTTGCCCCGAGAAACAAACATCCAAGAAACACATCTGGGTTGGTCCCATTTTTGTTCACTCTAGCCACCTACTCCTATGTGTGGATAGCAAATCTAGTCCTGGTCATACCACTGTGTACAACGTTACCCCTATATTTCCCTTTTCGACCAAGAGACCGGTTGGATGACCAACCTGTACTACTTTCACTCCCTTTCCTTCCTGTTTGTACCAAGTCCGATGTACTCCCTCCGTTCGGAATTACTTGTCACAGAAATGGATGTATCTAGATGTATTTTAGTTCTAGATACATCCATTTCCGAGACAAGTAATTCTGAACGGAGGGAGTACATACTAAATTCCCCCACCCCCACTTTATTTCTTGTTTGAACCAAGTACTCCCTCCGTCCGGAATTACTTGTCATCAAAATGGATGTGTCTAGAACTAAAATACATCTAGATACATCCATTTCAATGACAAGTATTTTCGGACAGAGGGAGTACAAGATTCGACTCCATGAAGTAGCTTTACCTCTAACAATAGAAGAAAAAAATATGTGACGTTGGACCATCCGATCGAGAGGGGCTGAGAGGTAGAAAATGATGCACATGCAGCGACGTAGTGAGCTGGGGAAGTAGAGCTAAGGCGGTTTCGAATGAAGATATACCTGAAGGTCGTCGGGATGTGGATAGGTGGGCGGCGGGAGGCCGGATCCGCCCACAGGCAACAACGAAGGGATCGGAGGACCTCCCGCGCCGGCGCTCGGCCAGAGATAACGGTGAGGCCGGCAGTGGGTCTCCTCCCTCGCTGTCGACGACGGCCTAAACGCTGCCCCTCCTCCCCTTCACCGGCGGAGGGGGATACGTCCGGATCTGTAACCAGCGGTGACGATAGAAAGCCAGTGTTTTTTGAAGGGAGAAAGACAGTGTTACTACCCCTATCTTGTTTAGATCTGGAGAGGATGAGAGTGTGTGAATAGAGCAACCCTAGCAAGCAAGCGCGGAGGCTCCGACCTATATATACGTAGTGGGGTAGTTTTCCTTTTTCACTCCATCAAAACAATCGTTTAAAATTGTGTACTACTACATGCCAGGTCGCGGTTTTTTTAGTTGTTGATTGTTTTTTGAGATAGCCACCCGCTTGTTCCAAGTGGTGATACGGTGTGCCAGGTCACACTTTGTATCGTTCAAGTCTGGTACTACAAGTCCCTCCATTAAATGAACAACCAACCCCTCATAAAAATTGTGAACAAGCCCACGGCTAAAATTAGCGGAAACGTGGGTTGCCCCAACATGCATTATTATTTATATTTTCTACTCCCTCCATTCCTAAATATAAGTCTTTTTTATAAGCCACACCTAAGACAAGAATTTTTTTATTAGCAGTGAACCCCACATGTCATAGACACAAAAATTGTGGCAAGATTCCCTTAGGCAAGCCAAAGTGTGTCTAACAATTTGAGCAACTCAGGTTAGGCAAGTGTGGGAAAAATAATGTGGCAACATAAGACAAACATAGTCACAATCCAAACAACCCCGTAATTTTTTGTGACATGCATGAAAATTTGGTTAGTTAAATTTATAGTCAAAATTTGGCAAGGTGCATCAAATCAACACATGCAAGTATCAAAAGGAAAGTCACGGCATGCATGCATGCATTGTACTCATTCCGTTTCCAAATATAAGTCTTTTTAGAGATTGCAACAAGTGACTACATACGAAGCAGAATATGTCTACTCCTACATACGAAGTAGCCCATTTTAAATGTGTAAAAAGACTTATATCGAGTGCAGTGCTTTGATGTGTCGCGTCAACTCGTACAAGACCGAGAAATTTGATTACTACAACGCCCTCTCCCTCGCGGACTGAGCTCCGGTGCCTTAACTGCACCTGCCTTTGGCTGCATGACAGGAGGGCCAACCACCTGTTGGGCCCACCTATCATAGACGCAAAGGCAGGAGCAGTAAGTAGAAGCTTTCGCTACACGCTATCCCTCCCGCACGAGGTGGACGGACATGCAGCAGTGGATTCGATACTGTAGAAGTAGGAGTAACATCATTGTTCGTCTTCTCGAAGAGGCGAAGAGCCAAGCGCAACCCGAACATGGCAGTTGCGAACGCTCGCGTGGTGCGGTTCCTTGGAGTACTAGCCAGGCTCTTGCATGAGACAAAATTGCTATTGTTTAACAATTAAACTCCATTATCCATTGGTTGATACTCATTCTGCATAGGTCCACGCGCTTAGCACCGTTTCCTCCTGGGGTCACCAATGTTTATTTGCTAATTAATAGCATTGCATGCAATGAACTAGCCATTGCAAGTCATTAAAAGCATGCACACCTCTCATCTCTTATTGGTTGATATGTCAAGAAACAAGAAACAAGGTAGAAGTTAATGCACCGCGCCTATGTATTTTGGGACTATTTGGTTTTCGTAAGATGACTTACACACCTAGACGGAGGGAGTAGTATAGCCCTGTAAACCGGAAAGGAGTATTTGCCTTTCTAGAGATTTCAACAAGCGACTAGACTACACCGTGTGCAGTACTCCCTCCCTTCCGGTTTATAGGGCTCAAATCTCATGAACCAAGGCATTTTGCGATTGGAGGAATGTATCTCGTACTTTACAAAACTACCCTAATTAAACTCATGCATTAATTACGTAGTTCTCTCGTTTTCCTCTCCGCCTTGGTCGCGGTGCACAATATTGAGCACTCCTATATGACTAGCCGCTCTATCTACATGCGGGACATTTCAAAGTATCCGGGCCCACGTGCCATCCACCAAATCACAGCGAGGTGCTACAGTCGAGACTCACCTGTCACCCCGGTGTGGCTGTCATGACCCGTCATATCACAAAACCCACACCTTTACCAGCAGTGGTAAGGTGGCCTCCAAGTTGGATTGGACGAAGCAACCATCATTTCACTGGAACGCTCGTTCAAGCCCTTTCTTCCCTTTCTTGAAGAAAACCTCACTCCAGGCTACTCACTTCTGCCATTTTTCTTCTGTACCGACGAAGGAAAGGTGGGCGAATCAGTTATGCTGCTATATTTTCATTCCAAGAATCTTCTTTTTGTGAAGCACCGACCGATTCTCACATCCTATTCTTTTCCCGTTTTCATTGCGATTGTGGTTTCCTTTCGATTGCTTTTTGTTTGTCAGTTCATTGATGGATCCTGGAGCACTAGGCAAAGAGTTGCCGGCGGACAACCCACTAGAGACAGCGATCTCCAGGAAGCGAGCACCGACCAACGAGTTGACCATGTTGGCGGGCCAACCCATGGAGACGAAGAACTCCAAGAAACAAGCACTGGCTAAAGAGTTGAGGACGTTGGCGGACGAACTCCTCAAAGAAAGTTGGAAGAACAGCAAGGGCCCCATCGTGCCTACCCCAGAACTCTGATTGCCACCTATGTGAGGCTCAAGACCGAGTTTGAGGAGATAGTCGCCGTTGAGAAGCAGTATTCCCCTGGCAAGGTGATGGCCCCCATCGAGGACGAGGAGATGGCCCCCGGAGGGATGAGATCCCCCGGTGAGCTGCACAAGGTAAAAAATAACGGCTTATTACCATAGTTGTGGTTTTTGATTATTTGCAATGTGCTTGATAATATGTTAGGGTTGTGCAGGTGCCGGTGGACGTCCTTGATGATTCCGATGTCGTGGCCCGTCCTGTTGGCATCGCCCCGGAGATCGATTCCGATGCCGCTGTCCATCCTATGGACATCGCCCCAGAGATCGATTCCGATGTCGCGGTCAGTCCTGTGGACATCGCCCCAGAAATCGATTCCCATGCCGCTGTCCGTGCTGTGGTCATTGCCCGAGAGATCGATGACAAGAAATAGTTGGTCGCGCTAATCCTTCATGGTAGTTTGCATTGCCCTGTGTTTAATTACCAGAACGATGCGTGTTATCAAACCATCTTAGGGCTAGTGCACTGTCTTGTGTGGGCGGATCTTGCTACTTTTGTTTGATAGTGAATCATGCGATGAATCATGCGAACCCTCTCCGAGTTATGGAAACAGATGTATCCTCACCAGCTTTTGATGTAATATATGGCATGCTTAGATGTAAGTTTGAACTGTTTATCATATCAGCAGGGCTTGTTTGATGATTCTTGGTGTTAGTAGGCTAGCTACTGTGCGAGCTATAGTACTTGCAAAACACTCACCGAAGAGAAACGTTGGGGCTGATGAGCTCGTGGTACGCTTATACTTATCCCTCGTCGATCGACCAATAGCCCTAGCTCCTAAAATTGTAGGCTTAGCGATCGATCAGACAATAGTCGATATACATTCAGGCCTCATTTGGTTCATAGGGTAGGAAAATCGTAGCAAAAGTACAGAGAACGTGCAACACAAAATCATAGCAGTGCAGAGACGTACTCCCTCCGTTCCAAAATAGATGACCTAGGCGGGCTAGTTTGGCCTAGTGGGTTTCAGTGATATGACGTGGTACAGTGTCGTCCAGTCTTCGCGTGTGGTAGCAGTATTGCGGGTACAGTAAGTTTTCTTGAAGAAGCGGAATTCAACGAAGTCATGATGGTTCCTTCGTCCGAACAACTTATAGTGGGAAAGGTTGGGCCTGCGATAAGACCGGGGTAGACCAGGATAATTTTGTGCATGGCAGGTGGACCAGGATGGTCGATGTCCCACATGTCGGCGAATGAAAGTATTCTTTCCGATATAGAGGACGAGCAACGAGTATTCATTGTTTATTTTTTATGAAAGCTATTGTCTCGACTGTTACGACGGAGGAGTGTGAAACACGGCAGCCCAGTGAACTTGGCATGTGCACCACTCCCTCCTTCCTCATGTAATGCCCAGGTTACAGCTTTTTCTCACTTTCTCTCTATCTATTTCCTCTCAAATGTTTTTTACCTTTCTTTTTTTAAGACACAATTGTTTTTTATGCCTTTTTTAGAATTATTTTTTATACCTAGGAGCACGTGTAGAGACGGGCAGAGCCCACTCCTTGACTTTGTCAATGCCTCTCTCTCCTCCACATAAGGAGTACTACTTGCTATGCATGCATGCGGCGGGCAGCTGGCGTCTTGAAGGGCCAGGGCGGTGAGAGCGGGCTCCGAAAGCGATCCGGACTCCAGCATGGCCCACCTCACATTATCACCATATATTTCTTGGAGTCCGTGCACGGCGGGCGGGCGATCTCTTCTACCTCCCCCGTTTCTCTCTTCTCAGCCGACGCCCGCCGAGCGATTAGATTTCGGCTATCGACGGTTTATTCAATTACGGTCCCACATGTCAGTGAAATTGCAAGACAACGCATGTCCCCTCTGGTGAGCGGCGTGCGAGCCGGACTGTCGGGGTTGCGACGCATACGAGTCGTAAGTGTGCCGCCTTTTCCTTTAGAATTTGCAAAGCGTAACATTTTCGCGCGATCGATCGATAGAAATCCAGAACAAAATGACGAGGGCGGTGCTTTCCCGCTTGTTAGGCGGGCTAGTTCGAGTGGTATGACGTGCTACAGTGCCGTCCACTTGCTTATGTAAGCAAGAGTTTACACTCTTACGCGGGAGGAGTGCGAAACACCGCAGATCTGATTTTGATCGAGGGATAACTGTTCCCTGCCAAATAATGGAGGATTGTTAGCGATTATAGCATGATAGTTAGGGCATCTCCAGCGCTGGCCCACAAATTTACACCGGCATCTGTCCGAGGACACTGATGGATGCCATCCGATGCTGCCCGCATACCTTTCGACAACTATATGAACTAACCGGGCGAAATTCGTGCAAACAAAGCAAATTTCAAATTAACCGGATGAAATTCATTACATTTCAAAAACTTTTCCTACAACTGGACGAAATTCATTACATATTTTGCACAAACCGTACTAAAACCTACTGTAAACCTAATCTAAACGATCGCCGGCGCCCGACCACCATGTCCGGCCATGAACCCGAGAAAGCCAGCCATTGCCTTTGCCTCCTCCTCATCCGCCTTGATAACCTCCTCCTCCAGAGCGGCGGCGACCTACCGTGTACTACTCTTCCTCGCTGCCGGCTGCGCCTGCGCACGCGCGCCGGCTTTGTGGTCG
>NC_057796.1:450463444-450468686 GCF_018294505.1 Triticum aestivum
GGGGTGCCGGCGATCTCCTTCGTTTGCTCCTGCGACAGTACGTCGAAGAGAGCTTTGGAGCGCGCCCGGAGCGGAGCCGTCGATGTCCCTCGTCTGCTCCTGCGACAGTGCGTCCAAGAGAGCTTCGGAGCGCCAGGAGGCCATGGTTGAAGTGGTGCCGACAGAAGAAAGGGACCGGAGGAGAATAAGTGTGGGTCTTTGGCTATGGCTGGGAGCTGGGGCTCAAGTTAATATAGCGGGCGAATGGCAATGAGCCGCGGCAGACGGATGGACAACTGGCGCCGGAGTAGGTTCGTCGGGCGTGAATGCGAATGCTGCTTCAGTGACTTAACTGCAGATGCGTTTGGGTTACTGACATGTGGGCCCAACGGGCATCCGGCCCGCATGTCAGTGACACACCAATTGCACCTGCAGTTAAGTCCGGTGAATGCGGCATTGACATTCTGGAGAGACGGTGACCGTTTCAGGCGGAAAGCGCGCGCTAGCGATGGAAGGGGTTTCGGTGTGCAGTGGCACTAAGATCGGTCGCTCACTATAGTACATACTCTGTACCATACTACCATAGTACCCTCTCTAGCTTAGGTTGTTTTATAGATTGTCGTTGTGATGGACGATATACATGAGCAAGGCGGTCCGAGTATGACCGTTGGTGTTGAGCCAGGTGAATACATGCTCGGCGTTCGTGTAGGCCTCCATCAAACGTCTAAACAGTAATGTCAGGCACCGCCGGGGCGCGCAGGTGATGGGCTCGCCGTTTGTGTTGCGCCATGAGCAGGACTTTGATTTAGAGGGCGACGTGCATGCATTAGCATGCTTTGACAGCGTGAGCGTGAGTGTCTGACGCGAAGTATTTCATTTTCATTTGGCTGACGAGGGTGCGTTGCAGCGACGAGTCCGTGGTTCGATTCCCCACATACGCATAATTTTGGTTTTTACAGTATTTCTTTCTCCATTGACAGGTAGGCCCGCGTAGATAGATAAAGAACATGAGCTGATGAGGCGCATGCAGACTGTTTGACTGGTCAACCAGACAAATACGAAGCTATACGCTGAGCCAGTGACCGTATAATCACCATATCTCGTATACAATGATCAAAGTGAGCTATCAAGACAAGTTCGATGACCGCCAATGCATTTTACTCGGTAATAAATGACTAGGATTGAAGGGGAATCCAAATCTGCTTCGTCTTCTGTCCTTGAGCTCTTGATAACCCAATGCACTATACGGTTGTCCGGCCACTCCACCCCAGAGCTCTCACCAAGCGTCGTTCATGCCACCGCGCCGCACACTAACCGGTGTCCGGTAAGGCAGCGATGGCATCCCGCCGCGCCGAGTTCCTCGCCGCCCACGACCACACACAAAATGGTAGGGAAGCGATGGCATCCCGCCATGCCGAGTTCATCGCCGCTCGCGACCTCACAACTATGTGGGAGGAATTTGAAGATGCCAAGGCCGGATGGGCGGTAGAGCAAGAGGCGGCCAAAGCCGCACAGAGGGAGCGGAAAAGTCAGAAAGCACTCAAGAAAAGAGAGGCCCGCCGCCGTAAGAAAGAAAAGGATGCACGCGCTGCTGCGGAGAGGTCCGCGGAGATCCAAGCACGGTGGGGTGTCGTCGACAAAGCCGGGAAGGAGAACGACGGCGTCTGGCCAGCATGTGAGAAGTAGTAGTACTAGTAGTTAGTGTGTGTGTCTGTGTCTGAGTACGAGCATGTACCAATACTACTAGTTACTACTGTAGTTTTTAGAGCAAATTACCAGTACATTAGCCTAGACTAAATGGAAAAATTCTTATCCTAAGCATCAAATGGCATCTCTTTCTCTATAGGAATTGAGATGCATGCATCTCACTTCCTATGATTTTCATATTCCTATCCTATGAACGAAAGGAGGCCTCTGTTGGAGTAACTACTGTAGCTAGCAGTACTGCTGGTACAGTAGTTTTCTTCAAGAAGCGGAATTCAATGAAGTCATGATGGTTCCTTCGTCCGAGCAACTTCAAAGTGGGAAGTGGGCCTGTGATTTGACGGCTCATTAGTCATTGTTACTGCGGCGTGACGACCTGGGTGACTCTCCCTTGGAGTTCTGCGTGCATGGCAAGTGGACCAGGATGGTCGACGTCCCACATGTTGGCGAACAGAAGTATTCTTTCCGATATCGAGGAGCAAGGAAACCGCGTGGTATAGTATCACTGCTGATTGGTTCGCAAAAAAATAGTATCACTGCCGATTTATAATTATTTTTTATTTCTGATGAATGCTAGCGTTTCAACTCTTACGACGAAGGGTGCCAAACACGGCACGTGCTGGATGTCCCACACGTCAGCGAAAGGAGTGGGACATGAACAGCGTGGTAGAGCCCAGCGTAAAAAAACAGCGTGGTAGAGCGTCTCCACTTCTTCCACTTCTGGGTCGGAGACCACACGTAGTAGTACTTAGTGGTATGAACGATACAAAGTGCGACCTGGAGAGAAAGACACGTCTAGTTGGAAGGTCTCGGGCATACACGTAAACAAATATAAAAGTTAATATGTGCCTCCAACTAATATAGTAGTAGTAGAGTACTTAGGCACGTACTCCATAACATCACCGTGCATTGCACGTACAACATTTAGTGGTAGTACGTAGTAAGAGACAAATGCCGCCCAAGAGTTCCCTTCTCGACCTACTTTTGGGTGTTTGGTAGAGTGTATGGAGGGTGCATGAGTCCACACTAGTTTAGCACAAATACACTAGAAGCATGCATGAAGAGAGCATGCATGAAGAGGGGTGTTGAGTTGAGCATGCATGAAGAGGGAACAACTATGCTGAGACGAGAACGCAACCAAACACACCCTATATGCCATGCATGTTCATACCATTTGTGCCTTTCTACTTCACTTACTGCGCTACATTACTCAGGTTCGTACGTCCACTCCTGGGTACATGTCCGTCTCGTAGTTCCAGTCCCACGTGTTCTTCATATAGATGGAACGATCCTTGCATAACACGTGCACCTTGATGCTAGATGTCTCGCGTGTTGGCAAAAGGATGAACAAAGCTCAGGTAAAAAAATAGAGTGGAAGAAGATTCCGGACGACCGAGAAGGAGCAAGGAACCTCGTGGTGGAGCGTCTGCACTCATAACATTTAATATTATTCAGCGATATAAAATTAACCAATCATCTCCACAGTGGACTGGAAGAGTATAAACACGGCAGCCCAGTGTAGTTACATCATACTAGTACATGGCTAACCCACGCTATCACCATATTTCTTGGCTTCTGTGCGACACCTATCTCTAGTAATCCAACAGCCTGTATCGCTTCTCCCTCCTCGTCTCTATCAAAGTGCGGCGGGCTGGCGTTTCTGCCGTCTATTGAGGTCGGTTAACTATCACATGTTAGCGACATGCCAAGAGCATTCTAAAAAAAATTCCTTTCACGTTCCGTTTTCAAAAAGAAAAAAATCCTTTCACGTACGAATTTTCCTGTATGCTTTGAGCAACTTGCATGTCCTATACTGCTCCTGTTTGATACTCTAACTTAGCTAGAGGTTAGACTAACTCATGACTAACCCTGAACTAACTGTAGCCAAAGAGGTGTTTGGGTGACAGGGTTAGATTGACAATAAATGCACTTCATGGAGAGAGAAAAGTGATTTTTCAGTGGTCCCAATGAGAGCTATCTCCAGTTAGCACCTCTTGGGTGGGATAGTTTTTTTGGTGGGTTCGGTGCAACTTGCTCCAATTTAAACCCTCATGCTTGGATACTTTAGGGCTATTTGAGCCCCAACTAGCTCAAACTAATTCTAACCCATGGATCCAAACAAGGCCTATGGCCAATCTCGACGCGGAGCAGTCGCGTGCACCGGGAAGCGGCGCTCTCTCGGCCGTCGCGCCACTTCAAAGCCGGCGCCAGTGAGAGGTCGCCTCCGCTCTGGCCGGGCATTAATGCGACACTGACGCTCCAGGGCGACGCTGACCGTTTCACGCGGGAAGCGCGCGCTGGCAAGGGAGTATAGGTTTTGAACCGTTTCAGGTGTAGTACTGGTAGTTTGCAAAACTACTGAATTATTGCACTCAGTTTCCTAAGAAATTGTGGTAAAAAATCGATACTCCACAACCCGCTTCCCTTCTCCTTCCTCTTCCACCGCCCGCGCACGTCCGCGGGAAGCGACCGATCAACCCTTATATAGGAGTGCTAGCACAAAAAGATGCATGCATGACCACTAAAATTTCCATATTAAAGCGCCGCTCCGGCGGGAGAGACGGCGACCAGAGAAGAGGCGGCGGGAGGGGAATGAATGCAGCTAATGTTTGGGTTCGCCTTCCGGCTTAAATAAATGCGCAGCATCACGTGTACCCGCGGGTGCACAAATTGTAACATACGTGTCTACTTAAGTGGGCGTCACGTAACTGGTGTGTGTGTGAGAGAGATTCTGAGAGATAGAGTGCGTGTGTGCGACTCTACTCTTCGGACATGTACTCAACCTTTTGCATCGGGATATAAGTATAATGGTATTTACTTTAGCTAGTGATTTACGTGGCCATGTTAACGTGGTTGTGTCAAAAAATGTCACTTCCTGCTCGTGATTTGCGTTATATAATTACAAGCAAGATTCTCGTGCATTGCACGGGACATCAATATGCATTTTTTTACAGAACACCTGTTGTGATTGACCCATGCAGGAGTAATCCCATGTGTAAAAACTAATGATATCTCGAGAATTTTATCGGAAAACTGGTATCTCGAGAATGTCATCGAAAAAATGAAAGATGAGAGATAAGGCGAGGAGGAGTGGAGCGTGGTGGTCGGAATGGGCGGAGGCATGGGGATGGACGGCGCCGGCAGGCGGCAGCGGCCACCATGCATGCTAGATTGTTCCAGAGACTTATTCCTTTTTTAATTGCTGAGCAATGAGGTTGCGGGAGATAATGATGTGGAGAGAGGTGCAGGTATCTTTTGTAAAATTATCATAGTTTGCTTTCTATCCTCAGATATAGATCATATGGTCTGTATTACAAGATGGCAGGCACACCATCACCGCCAACTCGTTTTTTATAAGGGTACATATGATAAGTTTGCTGACTACTAAAGTAAAGTGGAATTTGTCCATGTTATGCAAGTAAATAAAGGTGATTGTTTATCATACGGGTAAGGTTGGATGAAGGGTGGTAGGAACAAATGCTCCGCCTATAGCATGTGTGTGTGAGATGGAGTCTTAGTGTGTGTGTGGGGTGTGTGTGCGTGTGAGAGAGATATGGAG
>NC_057796.1:450469148-450480874 GCF_018294505.1 Triticum aestivum
GGATGTAATTTAAGTGTGCATGGCTTCATCATAGAGAGGTGATGTGTATGGTAGAGGCCACCAACGATGGGGTGCGAGAGAGAAAATGCCCGTAGAGAGGGAAGAGAAGGTGTGTGCGCGTGAGAGGAGTCGACATCGAGAGAACGTGTTTGTTCGAGAGACACCGAGGAAGACTACTATATATCGATGGTGCATGTAGGCGGGAATTAAACAAAGGGATGGTCTTATTGGTTTCGGGGATATAGGGGAAGAGTGAGAGGCGGGGGTAGCTAGAAGGAGATTGTTAAGTGTGAGTGTGTGTTTTACCCATCCAGGCGGAAGTTATGTGCACAAAAGAGGAGAATGATTCGATGTGGCGTTAGGATTGAGGGTAATTAACTACGTATGGAGACATAGAGACCTTGAACGTGCATGTGTGAGAGGTATACATGTATACGTGGGATGTGTGTGTGTGCGCGCGTGCATGATCGAGATAAAAGAAAGAAGACATAAGTCATAAGATCAACGACATGGGAGAGACGGATCGGTATGACAATATGCATGCATGTGAGAATGCAGGTAAGAAGGCCCGACAATTGAGCATGTGTTTTTGTCTTTAAGAGATAGTGGCGTGGGCTGGAGCATGCATATATGGCGAGCAGAGGGAGTGAGACACAACGATTGTGCAAAAGTGACCAACCTATAAATGCATATGTATGGAGAGACATATATAGTGTGGGTGATAGGAAGCAAGACTCCGTGCGAGAAAGAAATGTTGACGGAGAAACTACAGATAGATACAGAGATGGAGATGCTAGCTAGAGGGACATCCGCTAGTTTGGGTGTTGGAGATGACCGTCGGGTGGTTCAAAGGGTGAAGTTATATATGTGTGTGAGAGGGCACTTGACTGCATGTAGAGAGAAACATATGTAGTGTGCGTGATAGGAATCAAGAGTGAGGGTGAGAAAGAAGGTTGATGGAGAAACGGATAAATAGAAAGATAAAGATGCTAGCTAGTGTGCGTTAGAGATAGGAGTCGAGTGGATCAGAAGGCTGGGTTATGTGTGTGGGTGTGAGAGAGATAGAGAGAGGGTGCATGTGAGTCACATACAAATAGATATCAGAGAGAAATGAGATCCAGAGAGACGGAGTTTTGTGTCTGCGAGAGAGAAAGATATTTCACAATGAGAGTGATAGCTAGAGAGACATACGAGGGAACGCAAGATATCTCTAGGGAGAGAGGGTGTGTGTGAGCGACATACAAGAGAAAAATGGAGAAATATGAGACCCTGGGAGACAGAGTTTGTGTTTGTGTGTGAGAAAGAGACATTGAAGAGGAAGAGTCGTAGGTTCTCATATCTAAGGAGCGAAAGACATCTCTGTATGAGGGGTGTGCGAGTGGCACACATGGGAATAGTAGAGAGAAATGAGACCCCAGGAGACAAAGTTTTGTGTTTGTGTGAGAGAAAGAGATTCCACATGGAGAATCATAGTTAGAGACACATAGCAGGGAGCGAGATATACTTAGAGAGAGATAGAGTGATGAAGGTCGAGGGAGAGAGTACCGTCAGTGTGTTATGAAGATAAAAGATCATTGTCGACATACAGGTAGCACGAGAGATACCTGAGAGATGATGAACGCGTATAGGTCCAGAGAGATAGTCCTATATAAGCATGAGTGATAGCTATATGAGATGAATATCTGGATTAAAGGGGATTCAAATATTTAAACTGGAGATCACGACATCGATAATATCATAACGCAAATTGGTGTATCAAACATGCATATTCATTTGAATTTGGGCACACGTGTAATGTTATATAGTTTATCAATATTGGTGATCCATAGATTCTTCAATTACAAACAATGCATGGTTTATATGCAATTAATGTCTAAACAGGATTACACTATATGTTGCGTGTGTGAAACACATTATACATGTTTGAGAAGTAAAAAAACCCCCGCATGAAACACACATTAATTGGAGACAGTTAGCAAGGAATGCATACATTGGATTTCAACATAAAGTGGTTTCAAATATTTGAAAATCCAAATTGATGGATACAACCTTATGAATATGAGATCATGCCATTTGTAAACCATATTTATGTATAAATGGTGTTGTGCTTTTGAAAGTATATATAAAAAATGATGTATATAGAATGTAATTCCAGTTGAAAATGGATCCCGCCCGAAAAAAGTAGAATACAAACGGGATTCGAATTGAGTTGGCATGGTAAACGTGCACTCTGCAAAATTTGAACGAAGCGGGGAAAGTCACAGTAACCGCCCGAAACCAAAATCTGCGAGATGGAAATCACTACTGCCTATCCCTGCCACGCAAAGCCTATCTGCTGGATTTCTATAAGTTTCGATAGGGGTAGGTTTGTAATTTCACCCAAACGTGACGTAACTGCCTCTCACCCGGATTCATACACGGTGGGCGCCAAAACACAGTGTGTCCTCGGCCGAAATCGACTCCCTCCCCGATTCATATTCATACACGGTGGGCGCCAAAAACAAACTCTCGTCGGCAAATATTTGGTGTATGCGAGATTACCGTCCTATCCCCAACCGACTAATGTTGTTGTGATGTAGTAGAAATTTGAAACGGGGGCTAAGTTTGTAAATTTCCTCGCATTTGAGACAAGCGCGCCCTGAATACATGGTTCCCCCCTTCCTTTCTACCTCCCTTTTCCCCATTCGTACTCCGTGGGCGCCAAAACACCCTCTCCACCCCACCCTCCTCCGTCCGCCGCCGTCCGCCACCCCATCCACCGCCGTCCTCCTCCACCATGCCGGAGCTGATACCCCGACGCCGCCGTCCATTAAAGAGATCGACCTCTCTCATCCACGGCTTCGGACCGGGATCCTGGCATTCCGTCCTCTCGCTTCATCCCCGCCGTCGTCCACCTTGCCGGCGCCGCTCCTACGACCGTCTCGTCCACCGCGCCCCGCCGCCACCGTCTACCCTCCTAGATCTGCTTCCACGCCGCCGACAGCCATCGCTACCGCAGCACCGTCAAATTCTCAGCAGATGCGTACACGGCGCCGCACCAGAGGCGGTACTCTTTCGTATCTGCTCAACTTATTTATCGCAGCAAGAAAATAGATCGCCACTGCTTTACTCTGATTTCTTGTCTTGGTTGCGAAGTTGCCTTTGTCCGGTTTGCACCTTCAGATCCGCCATGGCACGCTCAACACTATACTCCCAATGCTTATGGTTTTCCCCTTTTATATTCCACACTAGTTAAATCACAGTAGACTAAATTTCAAAATTGGGACAGTCGATTTTTCAGAGCTCGCCGGAGTTCGCTGGTGCGAACGAAGGGGCTCGGGTGGTTGTGGGGCCTCGCCGAACGAAGAAAACTCGACGCGGGTGGGGGTTGGGGCGAGGTGGGGGTGGGGGTGGCGGAGGAACACAGGCGGCGGGGGCCGGTGGTCCGGCCGGCAGCCCGTGCGGTGTTCTGTATGGGAAGAATCAGAGACGAGGAAGAAGATGGGTTAGGAGACGTAGGATCTTCATCCAACTGCCTGAAATGGTCGAGAGACAACTGGGAGTTGCATTCTTAATGCGCTCTGGTTCATCATGTGTGGACACTGCGCAACCAACATTTTATTATCCAAAATCTGCTTGCTCTTCTTTACCATGTTCCTCTTCCGTTCTTCTTTAATATGTACTCTCTCCGTTCCTAAATACAAGTCTTTGTATAGATTCCACCATGGACTACATATGGAGCAAAATGAGTGAATCTACACTCTAAAATGTATCTGGATACATCTGTATGTGATCCATAGTGGAAATCTCTACCAAGACTTATATTTTGGAACGGAGGGAGTATGATAGTGGTACAGTATGTTCCTTGTACTGAAGATGAGAAGGGACTTTTGCAGTGTAGGGGTCTATACGGTCGGTTGTGATGGACACTTTGAGCCTCTTTGATTCGTAGGATCTTGTAAACATAGGAATAGGATTTGTAGTCACCTGCCCACTTGAATCCTATAAGAATAGCAAGGAAATGCGGGGAGCTGTGTCGCCTTTGAGAGTAACACTGATATTAACAGTACCGCACCTTCACTTGAAGAGAGCTGGTATCCGAAGCCTTTCTAGCCGTACCGGCAATACTAGCACATATATTCCAGCAAGTTCCACTTTGCTGATTTTACTCTGATGCTTACGGTTTTCCCCGTTATATCTACACTATGATCTGTGTAGCTGCTTTGTGTCGCACTAGCAGCAGTCCACTCTTGAAGCTACTGCAATGACTTACAAAATTGGCACCAAGGCATTGAGTGCCATTCTGGATGCAATGAAACTCATACGCTCCCCACATGTTGATTCTTGTTCAGAATATGATCCTAATGACTCTTGTTCAAAATTGCCACATATAGAGAGACATCATGGAATTGCATTTCTTTGGGCGCTATTATTCATCATGAGTGGGCAACCAACATTGTATGCAATGAAGCGGAACCTCAAGAATATGCTTCCTCTTCTGTTCTTTAACATGTTCCTCTTTGTTTATTCTGTATTTAGTACGTACAGTATGTTCCTTGTCAGGAAGGGGCGCAGGGACATCTGCAGTCAACAGCTGATAGAGCTGGCCTGTACGTGATCGATAGGCTTTCAATTACTAGCGACAATACAATACCGTATTTTCAAGCCAGTTCCACTTTCCCGATTTATATATCGTGGTTATGGTGTACCCCTATTATGTACACTATGATCTGCCTAGTTGTTGTGTGCTCTTGTTATCATGGTTTGGCAATAAACTCTCTATATAGTATATTATGAACCTATCATCTGCCAGCTATCCTTACTTCTGGAGCCTATTTTTTTGTGTACTTGTGCCAGATTATATAAATGCACGCACCATATTACAGCACACATGAGCTCTCTCATCAGAATCCAGTGATAGCACACAAGTGTTTACAGGGGCGCCCCTATATTAGAATATCATCTGCATTACAAAGATAATCTCACAACTATTTATGTTTTCATGGTTCTCAGATATTATACGCAATTACAGTGAATATCAGAATCCGCGCATCAGAAGAATATTGTGGAACACTGCAATGACTTACAAAATTAGCACCAAGGCATTGAGTGCCATTCTGGAAGCAATGAAACTCATACGTTCCCCACCTGTTGATTCTTGTTCAGAATATCATCCTAATGACTATTCTAACCTCGAGGAGTCAAAGGCAGATGGCCTGTCCTGTTCACCCATCAAGGTGCCTGTTCTAATTTGGCAAGGTTTTATTGATTGCGCGTATCTTGCATATGTTGTCTTGCATTTCTTCTACTTTGTTGCACCGCCATCTGCTTAGTTTACTCATCATATAACTCGAGATGCCATGCCCATCCATTATCAATACATATTCCATCTGTCATCATACCATGTTTTTCCACTCAAATGATGTTCTTGTGCATCAGACATCAAAAAGGAAGAGGGTGATTGCCGAACCTGAAGGAGCACCAGCAAAGTCCTTGAAAAACGTGGTGGTTCCGGAGAAATCAGACAGCACCCCACTTATATTGGTTGTACAACCAGTGACACTAAACGTAGGACCGACTCCAGCAGACTGTACCCATACTTCACTGGCCATACCATTAGCCCCACCACACAGGACCTGCACCCCAGCAAAAGGTATACCGATTTCATTTGCCATAGCACCAGCTGTACCACAGAAAAATCCCACTCCAGCAAAAAGTACAGCAAGTCCACCGGCCGAAGACCTATCCCAACTGCAGAGATGGCCAATTCCTGCAGATTGGAACCCCATTCCATTTATTCCCAGTTTAAAAGACAATGCTTTCAATGTTGTTAGGGACTACGTGCATATATTCCCATCATGGGAAGATTATAGTGAAGACAAACACCATTTTCACATCTTCCTGTCCAACTTACGTGTAAGTGCTATTATTCATAGTTATTATTTTCCTGTTTTCTGCTGATCGAACACATCAATGATTTACATTACATTGTTGTAACTACGCGAGGGTCAATCTGGATAGTCATGATGAGCAAAGCTTGCTTGTGCTTTTCAAGGAAGCATTGCAGCAGTATCGGTGTTAACTGAGGAAATCACACTTTGATGGCAAGTCTATAAACGAATTTCTGGTGAAGTCTCCTGTGCTAAATTTAGAAGACATTGAATGGAAAAGCCTTGTTATGCACTGGTCTCGTTCCCAGGATGAGGTACTGTCTATGAAATCAAATGACAATTTGAACTTCTACTTTTCCGCATGTGCCTTACGGATCTTTTTTGCAGGAAATCTGCTCGAAGAAGAATTCCGGTTTGAAAAGAACGACAGGATATCGCAAATATGCTGCCCGCTGCTTTGCTCTTGTTAGTACCTGTTGTCCTGTATCACTGTACTTGCATACATACCTTGTTCATTATGTGACAGCAGTATGCATGATAGCTTGCTTATCAATTGTTCGCTCCAAATTATCTGATCTGTATGAATGGTTACATTAGTGTAGAATATATCCAATGCCAATGATTTTTTTAGCTCTGCATTGTTCTTGTAAGTACATGCCGTCCTTTATCAGTGTACTTATATTGACAAGTAGTTGTTCACGTACCATCACTCTGCAGCTTATTTTCCTTTGCCCTCCATTTTCTACACATCAGATCTATATTTACTCTTACCATAAGGTTGGTACTGAAGAAGTTTAGCTGTGCATTGCTCTTGGCTGTGCCTTTTGCCTGTATCGCTGCACATACATTTATAGCTACTTGGTTATGTAGCATCACTCTTCATCTTATCTTAAATATTCTCCATTTTTTCGTATATTATCACATCTATATTTACTCTTAACAAAATGTAGAATAAAGGCAATGCTTATGAAGAAGATTCTGTGGTAAACTTCTTGAATTGCCCCCCCCCCCATCAGCATGGACAAGGGCTTTATAGAGCCTGTCTTCACCAGTAATGTAAGTTTGTCCTTCTCAAGCCTTCAAACTTTGTTGTGTATATTTGGTTAGGCATGACTGCAACAACTGTTTATTTTTGGTGTTTGCATCAAATTGCATGTTTAAAGTTTATTATGTAGTTCATAAACAAAAGTTTGTCCTTCTCAATTTAAGTTTTCAGTTGTACAACCAAGTTCCTTCTTCATACCATGTAAATTAAACTATACAGAGCAAGTGATGTTCTTTTGCACTGCATGTATGCTTCTGTTCTTCATCCGTAATCCAGTGGTGTGGTGAACCTACCCACTACAACACAATGTCATATTCTGCAATGTCTTAACTATGAACAATGTCATATCATTCTACTATTATTTAAACTGTCTCTTTATTTGCCAGTCTGAAATGGGATAAATTGACAACACACTAACCATTGATACTTATGAGTTCTTGATCTGTAATCCAGTGGTGTCGTGAAGCCGCCAACTCCTTCACAATGTCATTTCCTGCCATGTCTTGACCTGAACAATACCATATTGTGTTAATGCAATTTTAAACTGTGTCACTTTATTCGTCAGTAAGAAATGTGATGAATTGTCAGCACTGATACTTTTATGTGCAAAACCTGTCATCTGTCTGCTTGTTTATCTTTCAGAGTGAGGAAGATATAAGTGTAGAACAAGCACAGTCTCATCATCTTGCTCAGGTGGTTGCGTTGCAGCTCGCCAGCAGGGCTAACCTTTGTTGAACTCTATCTAAGTCATCAATTTTGCATAAGTGTTAGGATGAGTGACCTTTTCAAAGAACATTCGAAGATTCTAAGATATTTAGCTCACACCGCAACTTGCTAAATCTCTTCCCATCCAAGGGCTTTGTGAAGATATCAGCTAGCTGTTCTTCAGTTTTCACATGCTCAATAGAAATGTCGCCCTTCAACACACGATCACGAAGAAACACTAAAAAAATACACTTCCGTGATGATACGTGTTTGTCACAGTAGGTCGTGTTTTTTGTCATGCATGTACATCCATGACAAATTTATGACAGAATCAAGATAGTCATACCTGTGCTATCGTAGAAGTGTTCCATGACATTACCAAAATTATCATCACGGAAGTGTCCACTTCCATGACGATAAATCGCGCTTCACAGAAGTGCTTTCGTCAAGGGTGACCGACACGTGGCATCCACCGTAACGGAACGCCGTTAAGCTATCGGGTCGGGTTTTGGATCCGATAACCCGTTAACTGCCCCGACCAATGGGGATTTTTCACGTGTAAAATCATCATTGGCTGGAGGAAACACGTGTCGGCTCATCGTTGGGACAGATGTCATCCACTCATTGGACAGAAGGCGCCTATGATACGTCGACACGTGGCACGTCCCAACAGAGGCCCATTCCTGTGAAAAGGCCGGCCCGTTTGACTTGGTCAAAAGGTGGCAGGCCGGCCCATGGAAAGCCTGTTAACGACCTGTTCGCATATAGCCCATTTACAGCCCGCTAACCCAAGGCCTGTTATGCCCTATCCGAATTAGGCCCAGTAGCGTCATTTGGGCCATCTAATATGATTCCAGCCCGTTTTCACTTCTGGCCCATGTATGGCCCATGACGTCTTTTGGCCCATATGAGGCCCTATGTAACTCTTGGCCTATTAACGACCCGTGGTGAAACTGGCCCGTAATGAACAGTGTATCACTTTACACCCATTAACGACCCGTGGTGAAACTGGCCCATAATGAACAGTGTATCACTTTATACCCATTAACGACCCGTTATTCCGTTGGGCCGTTTCCAGCCCATGTTATCTTTCGGCCTTCTCAGAGCCCATTTATTCTTGGGCTCATTTCCAGCATTCGTTTACTTACGGCCCGTTACTGTCATTTTCTGCTTGTGGGCCAAATTTAGCCCGTGGTTACAGTCGGCCCGTTTGTGGTCCATTAATACGTTGGGCCGTTTTCATAGCGTCATCAAATACGGCCTATTAACGATGGCCCGTTATGGTCGGCCCATGAACGGACGATTCCAACTCTAGCCTGCTTACGGCCATAATGCGGCCTGTTATTGGCCCATGTTTGGCCAATCGATCATACGGCCCGTATAAGGCCCATTGATGATACGGCCCGTAGAAGGCCCATTGTTTCTACGGCCCATAGAAGGCCCATTGTTTCTACGGCCCGTAGAAGGCCTACTGTTTCTACGGCCCGTAGAAGACCCACTGTTTCTACGGCCCGTAGGAGGCCCAGTGTCACTACAGTAAATATTAGCCCATTGTTATTGTGGCCTAGTTTTAAAAAATAGGTTATTGCAGCCACTAGCAAACCGCGGAAAAAGAACTGCACTGACTACAAGAAACAAATAAACAAGACAACAAGGAAATAAATAAGCAAGCAACTTATGCTAGGCTATCACGGCTATTACACATATTACATCCACTGGGCATCAAAGTTCGCCACCAGTGCAAATATAGGGAACAAAGCAGCATATAAACGCCGCAACAAAACAAGTCCAGAACTGAAACCACTTCAGAAGAGTTCAAGAAACAATATCCTGGGTACCCATAATGCTGGCAAGATGCTTAGCAAGCTTATTAACTTTCTCTTGTTTGGCGCTTAAATCCTCCAGCGCTTGCTGTTGCACAAGAAAGTACGCATCTGAATTCTGCAGGGACTTCCTCAGTCCTTTGGCTTCTTGCCGCAGCACAGCTGACTGATGCCTTTCAGCTTGTAGCTGAGACTGAAGAAGCCGAAGTGATTCAGGCAGCGAGTTCGAAGAGCTTGTGCCAGCGGTACTGGCCAGTAACTCGAACACTACATCAACGCAGGACTGTGGGGTTTTCTCACTGTCTACAAGATCGTTTTTATCACCTTTCTTGGAGACCAACAGGGTTGTCTCACTATCTTGAACCTTATCTGCATTACTTTCTCTACCATTGCATAGTGGGGTGCTCTTCTCCAATATTCTGTTTGCATACTACAAGAGAAACAAGCAGACACATCACAGGTTTAGCTTGTAGTATACGAAACTCATTTTGGTAAACCAGTTCAATAGTAAGGTGGACAGGATAACAGCATGAAACAAACATATATCTATGTACTATGGTCACTGTATTGTCCATATCATTCTAGTTTATGTTCCCTAATCAAGATAGAGACACAGTTCAACTCATATATTTTTAAGACACAACAGCATAGACAGAATATAAGTGTGAGAAACTACACAGCATTGGCAGCACTTGTAATGTGCATCACATGAGAACATAACTGTTTATACAACTTACACTGAAATCAACATAGAGCAACAAGTTAGAACAGCAATCCAGTTAAAGAAATAGGTTTAAAACATACATGTTGCGCCATTGGAGTTTCAATTGGATCCTTCAAATTCGAAAGTACTCCCTCCGTTCCGAATTACTTGTCACAGGTATGGATGTATCTAGATGTATTTTAGTTCTAGATACATCCATTTCTGCAACGAGTAATTTGGAACGGAGGGAGTAGTTGGTATGAGTAAATATAGTGATGCAACAGCAAAGGAGTATGGACCATAGCTACGGAATCTGACCTGAGAACAATTGCTCTTTTGCTTTAAACGTGGAGTTTGGGTTAGCTATGGTGGTCTTCGTGCTTTGGGCACTGCAGTAGCTTTACAAACTGCTCGTGTGGGGGTACTCTGTGGTGGACATGGCGCTTTGTCAACTATAAGTGGGTTACTATCCGCTGGGGTTGCGGTTAGATGGGTTGTAGCTGGTTCTCTGCCCAACGGTGTAAGTGTGCAATTCGGAAGAGTCTCGATTATGTGTGGTGGGGCTAGTTTGTGGGCCAGTACAACCATGGTTCTATCTGCATCGACGGGTAGCACTGTCTTTTGTGGAGAACGGGTTTTTGCTCCCTTAGATACTGCCATCACCCCCTCCAATTCAAATGGCTGATAAACAAGAAAAGAAATTGAACGTACAGACATTGTATGATAGACAGATGTGGTAATTCACATATATGTTGTCTAACCAAACAGGACAGCATGACACAATTTCACATATATGATGCCTAACTAAACAGGATAGCATGACACAGTTTCAGATATATGATGGATAACTTAACAGGATATAATGGCATAATTCAACATATGATGAGTACCTAAACAGGATGACATGAAAAAACTATATGATGTCTTTCTAAAATAGGTTGGGATGAAATAATTCACATACATGTTGTCTAAGTATACAGGATGGCATGATATAATTGACATAATTAATTCATATACTAAGCAGCTGGCACTCGCATGTATGATCTCTAAACTAAGCAGATAGAATTCAATATTGTGCATATGATGTCTAAACTAAGCAATGCAAGACACCATATGCATCATATGAGAAATATAAACATTGCAACTTAGAGCATACACCTCAGGTGGGATATAGGACTGGTCATCTGTCTCTGAATCCTCCTCTGAGGAGCTCCCTGTAACCATCAAGATATATGCTTCAACAGGTACCATTGCCTGCTCTGAAGACCTTGTTTTCACTCCAGATTTTTCCATAACCGGCTCAAATGGCTGATACACATGAAGAGTAGTTCAATATACACAGATTGTCGACAAATGGAATACGTAATAAAAAAAGATGGCATGAGGTAATTCACATATATGATGCCTGGCTCCATGGCGGTGCATAATTCACATATATGATAACTGGCTGAAAAACATGGCATTGCATAATTCACATATCTGATATAGAAAGCAAACAGGAGGCATTCACACAAAGCATGTCTAATCTAAGCAGATGGCATGGCAATGCAAGACACCATATGCATGATATGAGCAATATA